>NC_061091.1:55982840-56040340 GCF_015104395.2 Macrobrachium nipponense
TGGAAATTCATGACCTGTTTGTTTTGAAACAGGCAAAATAATTATGACATGACCTCCTGCTAATGCTACGTTGGGGACGCGCCCAAGGAGAGTCACAGAAATACCTTCGAACTCTCTCCAGATGGTTCCTTTTGGGTAATTGGTCAGCTGGAAAAGCGCTAACAGCCCTAATTGGCGGTTGCAAGCGTCGTGGCACTGGGCGACCTCACTTGAGGTGGCTGTTTTGGTTCTTGTGTTTGTTTTCTCTTTTCAGTTGTGCGGTTGTCTGTTTGGTCTTCTTATCCTCTTCCGGTTAGTTCTGCTTCTTTTGAGATGTTAGGAGGGCTCTGTTGTTTTATTCGGATTTTTCATTTTGCTGATGTTAGTATTATTGTTATTCGTAAAAAATGACAAAAACTAAGAACTACGGTGTAATGATAACATTGAAATAATAAGAATGAGGTGAAACTGTATTTTGGCTTATCCTTGGAAAAATTATAACTCACAGGAATTATTCAAGTCAAGCGTACAGAGGTAAGCAGAATCACTGCAACCAACATCATGCGTAGCACAAGAATATTGGGGCATTTCCATTATATACGCCTCTTTATGTCTTTTCACCTAAGGATGCTGGCTGATTCTCTCTGTATGACACAAATGTTCATGTTATCGTTTTTATCGTCTCATATCACGTTTTGATTAGTCTCTGCTTAGCATGAGCACATATAACGTGAACTTAACGAAGAACGAAGACCTTTTGAACGCTGGTCTTTGGATCGTATTGCTGCAGATTAACGAAACCTTTATCCTCCCTGCCATCATGCTGAACAGAGACTAGTCAAACGAAAAACTGAATTTAAGTTAAAACACGACCAAACTGATCAAGTCGATGAAAGTTTCCATGCTCATGAAAAATTATATTGTTGCATTCGAATTATTTTGGACTTTTTATCCATCATCATTATAATTATTTAGCTTATCCTGACCACCGAATGACATTTCTTTATTCTCATTGGCCAAACTATTATTATGTTATATAATTGTCATTGTCTTGAAAATGAAGGAATGGGCAATACCCCTTCTGAAATGGGCTATGTTGACATTTGAATGCTTAGCTTTGCCCCAAAATCTCGCAAGAAAGCAACAATCACCCTTTTTTTTTCTCCCACGTGTATAAATTTGAGGTAATGTCTCCTCTTAGGTTATACATTAGTTTTCGTACATTTGTCACACACACACACACACACACACAGTGACAATTCAGTAATATTGCAAAATTTCTGTTCTCCAGATAAGAAGACAACTACGTACCACGGCTGTCAAGGTAAGAAAACAACACAATATCCTCGGTAGTCTGAACTTACATTCAGGCTTCTCAGCCACTCCTCATTGTCACCTGCGAGTCTCTCTGATGATGTGGTAACTGGTAGTCCTGCGGTAACCTTTCAACCTCACCCCGCCACCCCACTTCCCCCTCCGCCTCTGTCTGCCTACCTATATCTGTCTGCTTAGGTTATGGATATCGAAGTTATCGTTTTGAGATATTTCGTCTTCTGTCACGTTTAATGGGATATCACGGCTCTGTCGACCGTTGTTACGTCGTAGGTTTTTTTTTTATTATTATTATTTCTTTATTATTATTTTTTTTTTTGAAAGCCACTTTGGTTGATCTTCCAGTTTCACTATTGAGTCGGTGTCTGTTATATATATATATATATATATATATATATATATATATATACTATATATATATATATTATAATATGTATGTATGTATAGATATATATATATATATATATATATATATATATATATATATATATATATATAACCAGTTTATCCCTTATATGGCTTTGTATCCTTTTTAGCTCCCCTCATTTCTTCCCCCCCCCCCCCCCAAACTCTCTCTCACTCTCTCTCAATCTCTCTCTCTCATCGTCTCTCATCTCTCTCTCCCTATTGCATTACTGGACTTATTTGCATCTTCTAATTTGATTACAAAGATAAAATGAAATACAACCTTTAAGTTGCCTGTTCTATAAATAGTGTTTTTCTATGAATAGTGTTGCATAAATAGTATTTGTATGGGTCTTGTATCTTCATACAGTATAATGCTTTAGCATCGCCTGATCTGAGTAATTATCACTTAATTATGTACTAATGTTGACCTTAATTGTGAATGATTAGAGTCACTTTGGGGGCTTTTCATCCCACTTGTTAGCGTTGTTTTTTTAATATTATTTTCATTTAAAGGCTTTCCGTGCCAAAATTTATGTCTACCGACTTTTATCATCAGAATCAATCACTGCTGACATTATTTTAGGATTCATGCCTGTTAACACTGACGAAGTTTTACCAAGTGAAACTGTTATTCACTTTTTTCACTACTGACATAATTAATACAATTCATGATTGCCAATACAGTTCGGAGCTGCTTGCATGATTACCAGATTTTAGGACTGCTGACATTTTGCAGATTTTATCACTATTGACATGATTAAATTTTAGGATTACTGCCCTCAATTGCTATAATCTAGGACTACTGACATTTTTATTAGATATATTCAAATAATTTTCCCCATCGTTGGAATTCTGACATTTTTATCATAATTTAAGACTGCTGACTTTTTTTAGATAAGAATTCCGGACTGTTTACATAGTAATTTAAAACTTCTCCCATAATTAACTGTATTTAATGCTGTTATCACCAATCGCCATTCAGTCAGAAGGTTTTTTTTTTTTTTTTTTTTTAATAAATGTGTTTACTTTTAGAAATGTATATCACTTGTTTCATATTTGTTTAAAGGGGCGTGACTATCAAATTTAATTTTAAGAAAACTATATAATAAGTGTTATTTCACTATCGTTTGACAACTTTCGACCAACACATGGAAAGTTTTAGCAATAGGCTTATGTGTTATGCTATTCTCATGATTTCTCGAAGAATTGTGTAAACTTTTTACTGCCTAAAAAAATTGGGGCCTGACTTAGAACCTTCGTTGCGTGAAGGATCTTTTTTTTTTTTTTTTTTTTTTTTTAGAAAATTGACTGTATGTTGGATGGCTTAGGTACAGGATAACAAAAATAGATAATTTCTAAGATATATACGTTTCGTTTGGGATCGTTTTTTCGTTACATGGAGATACGTTATTGTATCAGTGAAGCTTTTCGTTTATGACGATACGACCTGAAGACTTAAATCGAAATTTCACTTTGAATTGACACTACAAATCTTACGGTACGAAAAATTTGATATATGCGTTCATAGAGATAGAGAGAGAGAGAGAGAGAGAGAGAGAGAGAGAGAGAGAGAGAGAGAGAGAGAGAGAGAGAGACTTCACACAGTCTCGTTCATTAAGTAATGAATGATATATAAAAGGAACACGGGGCCAAATCAGAATGGTATACAACGTCCAGGAAGGTCCGCTGCCATATTTATGTTCACTCCTCTCCACCCTCGTCCGCCGCCAACCACCATCCCACCCCTTCTTCGCCTCCTCCTCCTCCTACCTCCTCCTCCAACATCGTTGTGGCCCACGGGGAGATGTTTCAGTGATGGAGGTGGTAAGGGGAAGGGAGGAGACTTGGAGGAGAGGAGGAACCGGGGGATTCAGTTAGAGTTGGAGGGATCTGGTGGGGTAAGGGAGAGGGACCACACTGGGGAGGGGAGACCACGGAGAGAGAGAGAGAGAGAGAGAGAGAAGAGAGAGAGAGAGAGACATACACACAGAGAGGTAGGGGAGTAACCAAGGTACGTTTATAATTGCCTCTCCTCCCCCACTCTTGTTCGTTTTCCACGTCTCCAAACGTCTAGCATTCCATCCTTGATGGGGATCAGCGCCAAGCATAAATCCGAGATGCTTTCGACGTTTCGCTGTTTGTTCCGTTTGGAAGGACGAATGAATAAGGGTATAAAGGCTCTCGAGAATCTCCAGAATTAAGAAAGCCAGGGAGGAGACGAGGAAGGAGAAAGGGGCAAAGCACAGGGGGTAATCGGAAGGGGTGGTAGGAGCAACAACTGGCGGGGGAGGGGAAGATGGGTACTTGGAAGATGGAGGGGCTAGAAAAAAAAATAAGGTGAGCTACGTCCGACATGCACGAAAATGGACTAATGGTTCTCGACCATTTGTTTTTTCTACTATTTTTGCATTGTTCTAGTAATATTCGTACAGCTTTATTTATTGCTGAAAAGCAGTAACAGCACGGAACCAGTTGTCTGCAATAGATAACATTAGTTTCAAAAGCAAGAGGTCATTGCTTTTCAAAAGCTTGCCCGTCTTCCTGCGTTCCCGCAGACGACGGCATCGGCAAGAGTGGGCCAAGAATCGCTTACATTATGGGATACCATGATTCACAGGCAACGTGGGCCAACTCTGGACTGTCGAGAGTATCGATCCAGGAATGAGGATCTTCCGCTCTCTAGATCAATCTTTCCCTGCGACATATCTTACCGTTATTGTTCTCCGTTGCAAATTTCATTTGAACGTAACCCCTCCCCCCACCCCTCTCTATCTCGTTATACTCATGTCCTTATGTTTTAATTTGGTAATTAAAAACCAAGATTTCATTGTGGAATGATATTATATTTTTTATTTTCGTGTGGGGAAAATGAATGTGCAACACTATTGACCTGAGATTGCTTACAATGTCCTTATATATCTATATTATATGATATATATATATATCATATATATATATATAAACGTATATATATTCGAAATATTTTATATATTACATATATTATGTACACACACATACATAATATAAATATATAATAATAGATATATATATATACTATATATTATATATATATAATATATAGGATATATGTGTGTGTGTGTGTGTGTGGTGTGTGTGTGTATGACGTGATTTTTGTATATCAAACCACCCCACAGGGAAAAAATTAAAAACGAAAAATGGAAAAAAAAGTGTAGTGTGTAGTAGGTGATTTCGTGTCGGGGTTGCGAGCAAGTATTTTGGGATGAGGTACTAACCCAGTGTCCATCTGAAACCCTGACTGAGACCCACCATAGATGACTAATCGATTACCAAGTGCATAAATCGCTTTTTAGGTCATTAGAAATAGAATTGGACTTAACTGAACATACCTGAATTGCTCTACCTCCTCAGATAATTCTAAACCGCCTTAACGTTGGTATCATGACCGCTAGTCGTGAGACACACACACACACACACACACACACATTTATATATATATATATATAATATATATATATATTATATATATTATATATATATATATATATATTCACTGAAAAATTTTCCAAGTAAAAAGTCTCGCAACTTTAGATTTTTTCAATGAAAGAATTTGTGCGCCATGTATCTGAAAATTCATCTGGATCCAGATTACATTGGAGTCGGTTTTGATCAGCAATAGGTGGAAATGAGGCCTGAGGAGCCATTAGCGTTATAGGGTGAGCGTTTTATAAATTGAATGATTGTCTTGAAATGTTTTGGACTTTATATTTAAAAATGTTTCAGCTTGGCATTCATGTGAAAGCAATAGGACATCATTATGTGATAGCGGGTTTTAAGTTTAGTTGTATTTCCCAGCAATGCGTAAAGAAATTCTGCTGCAACACTGAGCCAATATCCAGAAACCAATGTCCTCCTCCTCCTCCTCCTCCTCCTCCTCCTCCTCCCTATTTAATATCTGCAACAAAACATCCGCCTTGTCAAGCGGAATCCTATGTTGGAATGGAAGAAAATAAAGCAATCCTTTATAAGGAATTTGGCGACAATTGAGGAAATCGTGAGAGAATGCCACGGCAATCTGCAATAGTCGTTGTGAAGACTAAAAGGGATTTTAATGTCATTTAGATAGTAATCTAAGTAAATGTCTTCCTTTTTTCATCGGCTATTTCGAGACGAGACGAGAGAGAGAGAGAGAGAGAGAGAGAGAGAGAGAGAGAGAGAGAGAGAGAGAGAGAGAGAGAGAGAGAGAGAGAGAGAGAGTAAAGCTTTGCACAAGATGCAAATATAGAAATCCATCAGGAATTATTAGGATCCATTGTTTCCTGGAAAATCTGAGAGAGAGAGAGAGAGAGAGAGAGAGAGAGGTACACTCAGCAACACAAGATCAAGCATATCTTAAAAGCACTATCATTTCCAGAGTAAAATTTCCCTTAACATTAAACTCATGATGACGACTTGATTGCGAACAGTTTAAAGATATGGCCCCGAACGAGTTATTTGGGAGGTGTTGGGGGGGGAGGGGGGTTGGGGGGGATATGACGCGTTGCGAGTGGGAGGGGCCCCTGGAATCGGGAGGGAATAAACCTATTATTTTATAATCATCAGATGCAAAGACTGCCTGCTTTATTAACAATATAATAAGCCGGACCATAACGAATTGTTCATCAGTAGTTTTCCCCGCGAGCTTCATCGACTGGGTATCAGGACGATAATTATGATGGAATAGAGCTTACAAGAGTTGCAAATAGGATTTCGGCGTGTTTTCGTTCGTGCACGTGCGCGCGCGCGCTCTGCCCTTTAACGTTTGTGCTATTGGGTCTGTGTTAAAGAAATCTTCGTTAGAGCTGTTGTCGTTTATTGAAAAACTGTTGACCTTTAATGGGTGTTTTTTGGGAAAGACGTTTTGAAATTTCTTTTGGCTCGTCAGAAAGGGTAGTCATTATTTTAACTCATTTGAAATTGCATTTGCTGGAAAGGTATCGACTTTAAAATGCGTTTGCATGTTTTTTTTTTTTTTTTGTGGTGGGGGGGGGGAGGGGGTGGGGGGTGGGGGGGAATTATTGATACTGATATTCTGAAAATCGGGCTCCACTTTTTTTTTTTTTTCTTCGTTGGTGTTGGGAGAGCGAGTTTCCGAGCTTCATAAATCGTACTGTTTCTTGACAGGTTCAACCTTTGTGTTTTCAAGTGAGTGCTTGCATGCGTGTGAGTGTGTGTGTGTGTGAGTATTTGCATGCGTGTCTGTGTGTGTGTGTGTGAATGTGTGTGTGAGATGTGTATATGTGTGTAAAGGAATCCCTGTTAAGTGGAAAGTTGTTCAGGTTATATGAGACGATGAAAAGAATAATTTCTATTCGAAATTAATTGTACTGTTATTCTTTATATCCTGGTTTTGTATATTTTACAACAGTTTCGTTTCCTTTCAGACTAAAAGAGAGGAATTAGGCCCCCCCCCCCCCGTCTCTCTCTCTCTCCTCTCTCTCTCTCTCTCTCTCTCTCTCTCTCTCTCTCTCTCTCTCTCTGTGAGTCTATCTGTCTGTCTCTCTTTTAGCTTAACATTACAAGAATTAACTTTCGTATTGCTTTCATATCCATCTTGCAGAAGAATCCTCTTTCCACCGATGTACAAATATCCCGAGAATCTTTTTCTATTGCCTTTTCTAATCCAATGGCATCAGACCTTATCTTAACTGGGGCTTAATCACGAAGGCTAATAATTCCAGACACAAAGAATCTGATCCTACGAAGGGGGCGGGGGAGGAGGAATAGGTATTTTGGAGGAAGGGGGAGGGGGGGGGGGGGTTTGGATCCTGAGGTTAGAGGGCGAAAATGAATGAGCTCCCAAAGGGTACTTCCTCCCCCTTCCTCCTCCTCCTCCTCCTTCAGGCTCCAGATAACGTCCTGGCCAACATTTTGTGCTGTGCATCATGGCATGGAATGAGTCAGGTACCTCGGCATATGGCCAGAATCATCACGGAAAATGGATTAGATGTAGGAAAACAATGAGTAAACAGAAGCAGCACCTCTGGCGTGACAACAGTTATAGACCGGCAGCCCGGACCATTGAGATACAACGAACGAGATACCGACTGTAACCCCTACCGGTATTTAGGATAGACTTGTAAAACTGTGAAACTGACCGTCTGCCGAAAATATATGGCTTACTAACAAGCACCACTAATTGCTCGTTAGATTTTGGGTCTAGATCCAACATATGAGATACCAGATGAAACTAATATATAATAATATCTGCAGACTCTACTGATTATAGAATGACCAGTGACAGACATTTTGAAGGGTGGGTTTCCCCCTGACAGACGCACTGAAAACTGGGGGGGTTAATTGGATCTAGATCCAACTTAGGAGATACCGAGTAAAATTTACACTACAATAGCACTGCACATCCTAGAATACTGTGGTGGAATGACAGACGTTTTAGTGGGTGGTTACCCCTTGACAGACGCCCCACAACGAGTGGGGGGAGGGGGGGAGGCAGGATCTGCATCCAACTTGGAGATACCAAGTAAAATTTGTACTACAATTGCACTGCACATCCTAGAATGCTGTGATGGTAATGCCAGACATTTTAGTGGGTGGTTACCCCCTGACAGACACCCCACAACGAGTGGGGAGGGGGAGGGGGAGACAGGATTTGCATCTAACATGGAGATACCAAGTAAATCTGTACTACAATAGTTCTGCACATCCTAGAGTATCTGTGGTGGTAATACCAGACATTTTAGTGTATAGTTACCCCCTGACAGACACCCCACAACGGAGTGGGAGGGGGGGAAGGGGGAAGGGGGAAGGGGAGGGGGAGACAGGGACTGCATCCAACATTGGAGATACCAAGTAAAATTTGTACTACAATAGCACTTCATATCCTAGAATGCTGTGATGGTAATGACAGACATTTTAGTGGGTGGTTTCCCCCTGACAGACACACCCTAACAGGTGGGCAGGGGGAAGGGCAAGAAGCCTGATAATGAATGTCTAAGATTAGTATAGTTGGCTACTATTGACCAGTATTATACATTATCGTGATATATTTAATAAATAATTTTTATCCTTTCTATATCCTTTGTATTTATCTAACACAGTGTTTCCCAACCTTTGACATTTGAGGAACCCCTGAGACAATTTTCCTCATCCCGAGGAACCCCAATACCACACACACACACACACACACGCACACACACACCTATATATATATATATATATATATATATATTATATATATATATATATATATATATATATATATATATATATATATGTAAGCATTTGCATTAATTACCTTTAGTAAAACAGAGGGAAAAAATCTCGCGCGATATGTTACGATAAAATAAATTATAGGACTACGATTTCTCACGCCATGTCGTAACGAAAAATATTTACTTATAAATAACAAATAATTAAATAAAACATGAATTCGTACGGAACACCTGGCGATCGTTCACGGAACCCTAAGGTTCCACGGAACCCCGGTTGACGATGGCTGATCTAACACAAAAATAATTTATTTGTTTCATATAATAATTCAGGCAATTATTATTTTGTCAAGCAAGCAACTAACTTCATTAATACATAGTAGGGGAGCCCGGGGCTAGTTGGCTATAGGGTAAGTTGGCATACTCAACATGACTTTAAAGTTTACCAATAGGATGACTGCAATACATATACTTGTGTAATTGCCACGTGGTTTCCTTCAATTACCAGCAAAATTCTATAGAGATAGAACGTAGGAGCTCGAATTTATGAGACAATTCTTTATTTTGATGGTAGTAAGTAAATATTTTAATCTTTCTGTTATTTGCTATAACATCTATACATTCATAAAGATTAGTTTTCATGATAGCATAGATTCTTTATGGTTTAAAGATTCTATAGCATTAAAATGATTAATTCAAGGTTTCTTGGTGTGGACTGGTAATCGTTTTTGTACAAATGGTAGGGATGGGCAAGTTGGCTCAAAAATAAATGGGGCAAGTTGGCACACGTATTTGATAGCAATAGTAAGCCTATTTATTTATATAATTTACGTTTTGTTTCTGGATTTTTTGGAATTTTTGGAAGGATAATGAGATTAGTGGCCTATCATTTCCTCCACATTGTTCTCACAAGTTGCAGCCCCTGGATTTTAGTGTTTATAGACATCTGAAGAAATGTGTTACAGGACATGTGATTCGTGGATGACTGGTAATCCGGGATCAAGTATGCCCATCTGTGACATTCCTGGTAAAGTTTCCTCGGCTTTACCTCTAGCTGTCACTTATTACTGAGGTTTCAATTGGTTTAGGTTTTGGATTGATGGAATTTCAACTCTGAATTACAGACTATTTCAAGATTTTGATTTTACGGGTGTTATGTAACAGATTGAGAGATGTCCGAAAAGACACATGGGCTTCAGATCAGTCATCAGCGTGATACAGAGTTTAAGAACTGCTCTTGTTGATCCAGAAGAAAGCTCAGCTGAAGAGAGCTGTGTATGGTAAGCCAGGAGAAGTGTGGGTCCAGTGTAGGGCATGTAAACATGTGGGAGCATGAAGACTATGACGAGGATTTATTCACACCTGCCACAATTACAACTAGATGATGATCTGAAGTAATACTAATGCCTTATATTTTGTATTTTGGAAATTCAGAGGGTATTTTTTGCTATTTGATTTAAATGCAATGTAGTAATTTTCTTTTAATTATCAATGTGCCAATTTACCCCATAATGTGTGCCAACTTACCCCTTGGGGCAAGTGGCACGAAAAGTTATTTTTTTCTAAAGCTTATTGTTATCTTATGTTGAAAGCAAACAACAATTATTTTGCTCTATGATAAAGACGAATGTTAATATTTTTCAATGGCGGTAAGAATTTTGTTTTGCAACAAGTTGTTTATATTCGCAATGACCAAAATTGTAAAAGTGTGCCAACTAGCCCCGATCTCCCCTACTCGCTTTAGCTTTGTTTACGATATGAAAATTAATGTAGCGGTGGTTGGAAGACTGACACTGTAAAGTAGCATATAAGTCTTATCATTATTAGAGTTATGCTGTAAAATGTCTATGTACATAACATTTGTTAAATAGAGTTACGCACCCATTAAATAGATAGTAATACTTATGTAATATATACGCTATAGTCAGGGTACAGATCATAATAATTGTGCTACAGCCTACTCGGTTTGTTTTATCGAAGCAGGACTACTTCTTTTGGTTTCAACTGACTTCATGCTAATGAAATCATGGATACATTTTTGTATTATCAGTTTTATGAATGAATATTGTTGTTACTATAGTCGATTTTTTTTCGGCTGGCGTAAAATTCGTCAGACATAATACATCTGGCTGAGGAAGGACACAGAGGATCTCTGTTTTTTAAACAATATCTCTACACACCAAGTTATTTCGAACATTTCAATTCTCTCAAGAAGATTATGAATAAATACAAGAGCAAACTAGACAAAAAAAAATAATCACCTTGCATTAATGTAAAGAAAAAAAAAAACAAGAGAAATGAAAATGAGTGCGATTGTCAATTTTTTCTATCGTTAATGTTTAATGAGTCAGTGTTTAGCGAATTGTTAGGGTTTAGTGAGTATGCGTTTCGTGAATTGTTTATGAGTAAGTGTTTGATGAATGTTTAGGGTTTAGTGACTGTTTAATGTGTCAGTATTCAGTGAATGTTTACTGAGTCTTTAGGGTTTAGTGAATGTTTTGTGAATGTTATTGAATGTTTATTGTGTAAGTATTCAGTGAATGTTTTGTCTTAAGGGTTTTAGTAAATGTTTTGTGAATGTTAAGTGAACGTTTAGTGAACGTCTTGTGAATGGTAGTGTTTAGTGAATATTTAGTGTGTAAGTATTCAGTGAGTGTTTAGGGTTTTAGTGAAAGTTTTGCGAATTTTAAGTGAGCGTTTAGTGAATGTCTTGTGAATGTTAGTGTTTAGCAAATGTTTACTATGTAAGTGTTTATTAAGTTTTTAATGAGTGGATGTTCATCACTGTTTAGTATTTAATAAGTATTTAGGGTTTGGTAAGCATTTAGCATTTAATGAGTGTTTGGGGTTTAGTGAATGTTTAGTGCTTAATTAATGTTTAGGATTAAGTGAGTGTTTAGTGAATGTTTACTGAGTGTTTGGGGTATAATGAATATTTAGTAAATTAGTATCAAGTGGTTTAGTGAGCATTTAGTGTATAGTGAGTGCCTAGTGAGTGTTGGGTATTCAGAGTGTTATTGAGATGTGTGTGAGTGTATGTTAACGTGTGTGTGTGTGTGTGTGTGTGTGTAGTGAATGTATGCAAGTGTGAGTGCTTACTGAGTAAGTACATTGTGAGTGTTGGTGGTTAGTGATTGTACATTACTGTTTAGTTAGTGCTTCGCTACCATATGCAAAGAAAGTCCTGTATTTACACAGGAACCATTTATGATTGACACTGCTTAGATCCAAGAGCAGATGCTTAGGCCTGACCACATTGGTTGGAGTGCTTAGGTGTGTTTTCGTAAGGTAATTTTTCTCTGTGAAAATTGGGTCGAATAATAATATAATAATAAAATAATAATGATAATATAATAATAATAATAATAATAATAATAATAATAATAATAATAATAATAATAATAATAATAATAATAATAATAATAATAATAATAATAATAATAATAATAATAAAGAAGTCACTCTCGGCAGGGAGATCGCTACTCCAGTATGATGCGCCCTACGCCTTGCACACAGCTGACATATTTGCACATTTGGTTGTCAAATTTTTATAGACTGTTGGAGACGCATTATAAATCATATTAACAATGGTAAATGCATTGAACAAACGTGAGGATATAATATGATCTTAGTGCCTGTTCTACTGGATATAATGAACAAATAAAGAAAAAAAATATTTCAAGGGAGAAAATTAGCCGAATAATGGCCGTCAAAGCCAGCATCGATAGAATGTATTGAAACACATTACATAGGCTGCCTGTGGTGCGTGCCGGCGGGAAGTTAAGAGACAAACGCACTCGGCTGGCTTTAAACATCAAATTGTGTATCATTTTTATTTAAGTTTAGATTTTCTTCCCTGAATATATATGGTACCTGATAACTTGGTGATAGTGTACAGATAAATTTGAGTGAGGCCGCCGAAAATAAGTGGACTATTAGATAACTGATAGATATTATAGGCCAACTTAATTTGGAGTCAGGAGCTCCAATTTGTATGATCGTCAACTTCGGGGAGGGGAATAAAATTGGGGGAAAATGTTTAATCTTTATAGTTAGCTTATCATGAACAATTCATTCACATTTCCGTTTCCAGTAATTATTTGTGTGTGATACATCATCTCTTTGTGATGTGCGGGTGTTAAAACGGCTCTTTATGATGGGACTTTGGTCTTAATATCAATCGAATTCCCATATCCGATAAAAAAAATTTCACTCATCCACACGAACCAACAGCAACTAAAGAAACAATTCATTTATGGTAAGACACGTTGGGCTACGAACCTCGACATTTGCTGCAGTGTCCTAACTAAAGGCAAGAAAAGAAAATGACCAAAGACGCTATTAAAGCGAGAATATCTTATCTTACATTTCTTTTTTTGAGGAACTGAGAGTGGCACCATATGACTGGTTTTAATTATTGGCACAATAGACTGGTTTAATTATTCAAAAATGGCTCAGCACACTTACTTGCAGCTGTTGCCAATTGTGACCCCCTCCCATTCAGATAAAATACTTTGTGTGAAGTAATAACTCCAAACCAAAGGATAGTGCAATAATTATTATATAGTATATAGTATATATATATATATATATATATATATATATATATATATAGATGTGTGTGTGTGTGTGTGTGTGTGTGTGTGTGGTGTGTGTGTGTGTGAAACTATAGAAAGAAGACCCAAGTCTAGTAAGTGTACACATAGATATTTATATAGATGTGATGGAATTAATGAAGTGAAATATCCCATACTTTAATAGGAATTTTACAAAATAACTCCGGCAGTAATTCTTATCCTGAAACATCACAATATTTCTTGAATTTTTTGCCTTTTACATTTTATCAGGCTCACGATTTTCAGATACTTACCATATTTCTAATATTAATATTGCCTATGATAGATTTTGAAATATTTCAAGGTGTCCCACCTCTCCCTTCCAATCGTAGGTTATGTCTGTGAAAGGGTAACCACCCACTAAAATGTCTGGCATTACCATCACAGCATTCTAGGATATGAAAACTGTTATTGTGGTACAAATTGTACTTTAGATCTCCAATGTTGGATGTAGATCCTGTCTCCCCCTACCCTCCCTCCCCCCTCCCTCCCCACTCGTTGTGGGGTGTCTGCCAGAGGGTAACCACCCACTAAAATATGTCATTACCACCGCAGTACTCTGAGATGTGCAGTGCTATTGTAGTACAAATTTTACTTGGCCATCTCCAATGTTTGGATGCAGTTCCTGGCTCCCCCTCCCCCTCCCCCTCCCCCCCCACTTGTTGTGGGGTGCCTGTCAGGGGTAACTACCCACTAAAATATCTGTCATTACCACTGCAGTACTCTAGGAAGTGCAGTGCTATTGTAGTACAAATTTATACTTGGCACTATGATGTTAGATGCAATCCTGTCTCCCCCTAACCCCCTCCCCACTCGTCGTGGGGTGTCTGTCAGGGGAAGGGGGTAACCACCCACTAAAATGTCTGGCATTACCATCACAGCATTCTAGGATCAGTGCAGTGCAATGTAGTACAAATTTTACTTGGTATCTCCAATGTTGGATGCAGATCCTGCCTCCCCTCCCCACTCGTTGTGGGGCGCTGTCAGGGGGTAACCCACCACAATAAAACGTCTGTCATTACCACCACAGTATTCTAGGATGTGCAGTGCTATTGTAGTGTAAATTTTACTCGGTATCTCCTAAGTTGGATCTAGATCCAATTAACCCCCACCCCCCCTTTTCAGTGCGGTCTGTCAGGGGGAAACCCACCCTTCAAAATGTCTGTCACTGGTCATTCTATAATCAGTAGAGTCTGCAGATATATTATAATTAGTTTCATCTGGTATTCTCATATGTTAGATCTAGACCCAAAATCTAACGAGCAATTAGTGGTGCTGTTAAGTAAGCCACCCATATATTTTCGGCAGACGGTCAGTTTCACAGTTTACAAGTCTACTCCTAAATACCAGTAGGGGTTACAGTCGGTATCTCGTTCGTTGTATCTCAACGGTCCGGGCTGCCGCTCTATTAGCAGTCATTTCTGTTAGCTAGGGGATAAAAATGCAAGAATGGCTCCAATGCATGGATCTCTCTCTCTCTCTCTCTCTCTCTCTCTCTCTCTCTCTCTCTATTCGAATTCCAATAGCGCACTCCAAAGTGACTGAAATGCCCCAGGGGCTGGATCATGAGAAAGATGAGGGGTTGGAGGGGGAGGGGGAGAGCGAAGAGGAGGTACTGAGTTGGGTGGAGGGAAAGGCAAAGGCGGGTGGGGGTGTTAACCGTGTGGGGTGGGGTAAGGGAAGTTGAGGAAGTTATGGCAGGTCACGGGGTTGGGGTATGGGGTCAGCAGGGGCTTGGTTTGTCCATTCCCGTAAATTAGAAGATTGTGAGAGTGCAGACAATACTGGATAACGTATTTCCAGTATTGGAAGCCACCTTTTGGAAGGGAGCCGCTGGAAACGCAGAACTGTTTGGAATTTCCCAGGACTGCTTAGAATCAATATTGATATTGACTGGGATTACTCAAGTCATTTGCTATTTTTTTCCGATCTGTGCTAAAGGAATTTTGAAAATGGAGAACTCTCAGGAATTTCACGGCATTACTCGGAATCATATATGATATTGATGGTGTTTAATCATTTGTGGGGTAATTCTTCGGTTCCACTTGCCATTGACCTTTGCATACTCAGAGTAATTTACGAAACTAAATTAAGTGTCCATCTAAGTTAATACGATTAAAAGCTACATTGTAAAAGTTAGTCTAAAATAGGAAAATCGAAGAAAAGAGTGAGGGAACAATGCATACGGGTCTAAGCGATCAGGAATTTTTCTTTGAAAATAGCTGGAAATAGAGAGAGAGAGAGAGAGAGAGAGAGAGAGAGAGAGAGAGAGAGAGAGAGAGAGAGAGAGCGGACGGGGAAGGGAAAAAAAAAAGGAGTTGAGAGTTGCTTGATTATAGTGGACGACCAATTATTGAGCAGCATTCCTATGATAATGATCGCTTAACTGAGCATATGCGCTTATGGTACGGGCTACGGCCCGCACGACTCTTCCCAAATGGTCTCATCGACGAATTTGAAGGAAATACTCCATAAAGGAACCCTATTCTCAGCTTTCACAATTTCCTAAGAATAAGAAATGCATTTTTAAACGTTTATGCCTATTTTTATTACATGTTTCTTTAATTTTTCATGCAAAATGTCCTTTTAAAAGGAAAAAATATAAAGCTCATTTTCTAATTATTCATTGTTTTTTTTTTTTTCAATTTTTTTCCCCCCCGATAGATTTCGATTTTATTCTAACATCGTTTAAATGCATAGTCCAAGAGGAATGTCGGTTAATTGCATAAAGTCTGGTTTTCACCATTAAGCAAGTATACCAGTTCTTGTCGACGGAACGATAATCACTGATCTTTTTTAAAAACAGGAATATATTTTCCATAGTTCATGTTCACCGGTTTTACAAAATGATTTTAAAGGGGTTTCTACTAATTACGCTCTTTCAGATTACAGGGACGAATTTTGCATTTTTCATGGGGAGTTTCGTAAGATATGAAATATTTTAGAAATTCTTTTTAAAAATTGTGTCTTGCTTAGTATGAAAATGATTGTGTACCGTTGCACATTATATATGATATTTATATTTTAATAATAATAATATAATATTTTATTATATATATATATATTATTATATATATATATATATATATATATATATATATATATACACATATAGTATTTACACCTGCATGTCTGCGAGTACCACCATTGATGCGTTTTCATACAATTATAAAAGCTAAATAATTTTGGAGATAGTATAAAAGATTGCCGAATGTGAGGTTCCCGTTTTCTAAGATGTAAAACTCGACCCGTGATATACTGATATCTCTCTCTCTCTCTCTCTCTCTCTCTCTCTCTCTCTCTCTCTCTTAACTTTCTAAGCATAACAACTGCGCAAATGCAAATCCAGAAAATGGTGTGATGTGGACGTTACAGTATTATATTTTACACCTGAAACTTTGCACCGACTGTAGTGTACATGTCGATACATATGCTAATAGAATGTGTTTATTTTATTATATTACAAAACCTGCATGAATGTATATCTAAGAATTATTGTATTTTAAAGCCTCATTAAAGCAGGGTTTTCAAAACTTGTTTAAAGAGATCAGCACTTTGTCACCGTATTTCGAAACCTGTTGAAATTTGACGTCAAAATAAATTCTGATCTCAGTTGATACGTTGTCTTTTTTGGGTTCCATTGACATAGACGAAAAGGAAGAAACAGGGCGCAGAGCGAATCCATTCTCTTCCCCACAGCTGGAACATAACTGTAAAGTGCAGAAATAAAGTCCAAAACCTGCACAAACAAGACTTCGCCGTATTTCAAAGCCGATAAAAAAAAAAGACAAAACCTCTCGTCTCCGATTATCTTTTGTTTTCCTTTGGGGTTTTTACAGAAACAAAAACCTGAAAGCATAGCGGTGGACAAATCCATATTTTACGAAAACCTCAAGTTAGCAAACAGGATAATTGCCGAGCCGCTATATTCGGAATTAGGCATTGTTCAAAATTAAACATTTATCCGGCGTTTTCGCTGCATCCTATTTATCAGCGTTTTTTTTCTTCTCAATTTTCTTTTTTTTTTTCTTTTTGTTTAACGGTGAATATGCTGGAAGAAATCTTTACGACTCTTTGTTTTTCAGTGTGAGATGGTCGTGTGTATATGGTTTGCTGCATTCAGAGGCTGTCTGTATACAGTTTGTTTGAAGTAGACCGGTGTATTAGATGGTTATCTGCATGCAGTTTGCTTAGATTACATTAGGATCTCTATACCATTTGCTTATATTAGTAGATAGTCTGTATAAAGTCCGCTTATAGTCCATTTGATCAATGTTCGTATATTACAAGCTTGCATTAGAGGCCAAGATAGCTTTCTTGCACAAGGCTCTTCATTTATAGCCTGCTTATATTAGACTCTTGTGATTTCATTATTTATTTTTATTGGGTAGATGTTTACATAGTCTTCTCATATTAGATAGCCGGATAGATAACTAGATAACTGTGCAATATAGTTTTCATGTGTTACTAAAGAAAGCTGTTAACAAACTTTCCTTATATTAAGTGGCAATATTGGTTTGCTTATATTTTATGGATTCTAGATACGGTATAATTGTATTAGAGTTACATGCAAAGTTGCTTCTGATTGTAGATGGCTGCATGTACGATATGTATGTTAGTTTAGATTACAGATTTAATTTTCCCAAAATTTTCAACAATGAAGAAAATAAATAGTAAAAACCATCAAAATACATCAAAGAAGAAAACCAAGAGATTTAAAGTACGGGTCTATGTATAACAACAATAAACCAAGTAAAATGTAAAATAAAGAATAGCCTGAAAATAAGAAATGAACATGGAAGGGAATGAAATAATATACACAAAATGACAAAACAAAACAAGAGAAATTTTTCAATAGAGAGTAAATTTAAGCATGAAAAAGAACGCAGAGGTAGAGGGAAAAATATATATACACAAAATGCCAAATACTCTGGAGAAAATAGAAATTGAAGGGTAACCGTAAACACGAAAGAGAATTCAGAGAGAAAAGAGCGAAAAGAAAAAAATTTTAATTATCGTCGAGGCAAGGCCCAAGCAAGGAGGTTTTTGGTCTGGTCTGGGCGGCATTAAGGGTACCTCTGCCCAATGTAGGTCATCTTGCGGGTATGGCAAGAACCAGGTAATGAAGGTGGGAACTGGTGCCCGTACTTGCGTCGAGTGCCCTAAGACGGAAGAGGAAATGAATAGGGCTGGAGATGAAAGACTTTAGGTGGGAAAAGCGAAGAAAAAGCGGTAAAGTTGGGATACGCATTATTACATAAATTTCCAAAGATAAAGAAAAGTGTATATATATATATATATATATATATATATATATATATAATATATATATACTTTTCTTTATCTTTGGAAAGGATTATAGATATAGATAGAAGATATGATCTAGATATATATCATATTAATAATATTATATATATATAGATATATATATATATATGTGTATATATATATATATATATATATATATATATATATATATATATATATATATAACCTGAAAAGACTAACGACAAAACGGTCAGAATGCATATCCAGTGTCTCACTTCTCCCTGTTGTACACACACCTTCACACTCATATATGCATTCATACATGCATGAAAACACACACACACACACACACACACACACACACACACACACACACATATATATATATATATATATATATATATATATATATATTAGTGTGTATCAAATAGACCAATAAATTTGAAGAAATACAGAAAAGTACTTCTTTTATAATTTTGGAAGTGAGTAAGGAATTAGGCAAGTGAAGATATAAAATAGAAAAGGTAGTAAAACTAAATTTGTTAAAACGAGTTCGAAAGCAAACAGACGTAGAGCAGACTTAGTAAAAAAATTATTGATAACTTTATTTCAGAAAAATATGAAAAATAAAGTTTCAGACATTTAATGTGAAGAAAAACGTTTATTTATTTGTAAATGTAATTACGTAGATTATCAGGCAGGGCCAAAACATTTCTGAGGAATTGAATTGGAAATTTTATTTTTGGGAAAAAAAGGAATAATATAAAATCAAAGGACATACATGTAATGCGAAAACAAGTTAGATGAAAAAAAATACATGCAAAATTATAAAAGCAAATAGAAGTTTTTAAGGCAAATAAGTCGGAGTTTTTATAATGATAAAATATGTTTTCAGTATGAAAAAAAGAAAATAGTCATTTTGCTTTTGAAAGATTATAAAACCTCTTTTAAAAACTTTTGTAAACATATAAAGATACGAAGTTTATAAGGATGATATAGAAAAATCTACTTGAAAAATAATATATACCCGAGTTTTAAATACAATAAAATGCAGGTAATCGAAAGAGAATGACAGCAATACTCGACATTGATTGAAAGCAGCTTATCACACTGTAGTAATGAATAGTGAAAACAAAAAGTAAAATGATAGCTAATTGGGTTTAAAAAAAGAAGAAGATATTTTTCTCACGTTAAATCCGCCCTGCCACAAAAATAAAAAATAAATAAATAAATGATACAGATCTAGATCTAAGCCAACACTTATACGCACGTGGAAAAAACGGGTGACTTGTATAAAGCAAAATAAAAAAAGAAGCTAATAGAATAAAAAAAATAAAGTCGATAAACTAGTTAATCATCGAGCGCTGCATTGGTTGCATGAACACAAATGCACTACTTTATTGCATTATGCAAAGTATTATTACCCCATTCGATGATTTGTAGGAACCCGACTAATATCTGTGCTTAGAAGTTCATAAACTAGATCGACCTATGAATAGTGCTTTTTCGGTAGAAAGAAACCGAAGAATTCTTTTAAGGGAAATAATTCTTTGGAATGCAAATGTTCAACTTAAGAATTGTACTTTTACTGATAATTCAGGCCTTTGAACTAAATCACCACCAAACAATTGCGGGTATGATTTGTTCGTTGACTACTCACGTGGTCGTATTAACAACTTTGCAGTAATATTAAGTAATATTGATAATGTTGTCTAGTTTTTCTCTGGAGCACCAACCAGTACTGACGAAAAACCGTATTGGTCAAAAAAGGAGGTCCATACTCTTGTATATATATATATATATATATATATATATATATATATATATATATATATATATATATATATAACAGATATGTGTATATATACATATATAATATGTGTGTGTAAGATGTATGTAAAAAAGCATTATTTTTGCGACATTTATTATTATTATTATTATTATTATTATTATTATTATTATTATTATTATTATTATTATTATTATTATTATTATTATTATTATTATTGTCATCTCTTCAGGCATAGCGCTAATGTGAACCTTAAAAAGCTACCCAGAGATTCGTATAGCTAAATCACCAGCACTTTCCACACCTTTCTTTTTACGTGTTAATTTACGCATCTTCCTCGTACGCACAGGTGTTCGCGTCACCGTTCGATGGGCGTAACGGTAAATGGATAGATAGACGATTAGGACGTGATGATACTCTTACGTAAAGGAAGGAAGAGAGCGCCCCTCATTTACATGAGTCGAATAATGCTCTGGTTGATGATAGGTCGCTTTGTTAGTATATATCTATGCACCTCTTGTTGAGTTTGCAGATTCATTGAGTGATTTCAACGGCCCCTAAGAAAGCTATCATTCTCCTATCCTCCCTCCCACGCGCAAACACTACGTATAATATATAACACACAGACACACACACACATATATATATACATACATACATACAATATTTGTGCTCGCAGACAGTAAGGCTGTTCTAATGCCTTATAAATTTCTTACTCGTACGCAGTTCACATTTTGAATTTAGCATTCTCTCTCTCTCTCTCTCTCTCTCTCTCTCTCTCTCTCTCTCTCTCTCTCTCTCTCTCAGCATCCCCTTAATAGCATTCTCTCTCTCTCTCTCTCTCTTTCTCATCCGCATTAGACGTTTAGGGTCTCGCCCGATGATTTGCAAGTCACCTCTTTAAGAAGGTTCCTCTTACCTGCCTGCCCCCTGTCAAGGAGGTCAATGACTTAGCTTAAACAAGCCTTTAAAAGTGTCAATTGTACGTTGCCTTTATCTCTGTATGTGAGTGAATAAGTACCAACTTGTATTTGTGTGACTGTGTATAGTAATTTGAATATGTGTATGAATATGTATATGTATGTAATTTACAAATGTGCGGTTATACGGATGTTGATGTATTTTTTACGTCCATTTTAGTTAATTGTATTGTTTTATGCATTTAACTACTATTATATGTATTTTATGTTTTATACACTTCATATATGTGTGTGTTAGTGTATTCGTAAGTAAACGTGCCGCTTCTTTCCTAGAACCCCAGGACAAAACAAACATCATTCTGCTGTGTGAAATATTACCTACAGCAAATTAAAAACCAGTTGATCTCCTCATATTATCTGCTTGATAATGAATGAGAGGCATTTTGTATATATTTATATGACTCAGTGTTTTTTATAAATATTTGTGTGTATGAATGTATGTATGTATGTATGTATGTGTGTGAGACATGTTTGCTGCTCCAGTTTTGTTCTTTGTGCAATGATACTGTGTTTGTGCGTCCATGTTTTTAGTTACTGAAACGTTGCCTATTTAGTAAGGCAGGTTATTTGTAAAAAGCTTGTCAATATATATCTGAACACATCAAAAGATATAATCATTAGTTCCATGATTATCATGATTATCACTATTATTTGTTACGACCTCCACAGAACAAACAAACAAAAAATGGGGTAACACCTTCCATTGATACTTACGGAATTTAATTATCGCTATCATTATTGAAGCATGAGCTTAATGCGGCGGTAATTTTTTCCCGACCAGAACACTTATATAAAACTCTACGCAGCGCCCTGCATTAGCGTATCGTCTGCTGACGGTAATAAAAGTACCATTAATTGCTGGGGAGATAAGAGGAATTCGTTTTTCCCGGCAACTGTGCGGCGGTCATCGGACGGTCATTGCTGCCGTGTTTGAAGTGACTGGTGATTCATTTTATATATATGAACAATTCAGAAACATATTGCCATATAGTAGTATATTTATCTTTGAGTTCATGTGATGCAATTGTGTATTCGCGTAATGCTCACGGCTCTCAGAGGATTGACCAGCAACCCATACTGACAGTCGTTTTTGCCTGACTAAAGGCAGAGAAGAAAACCATCATTGTCAATTTTCGCTTACCGTGAAAAATAGCTATGGTTGCCAATGCACGCCATAAAGTTGCAGTTTGGTCACATTACCGTTCATGGGTCAGTGAGCGGCAAATAGATTTTCAAAAAGAGCAGTATGAGAGAGAGAGAGAGAGAGAGAGAGAGAGAGAGAGAGAGAGAGAGAGAGGTGAAGATGGAAGCCCGCTCTTATGCGATAATTGATGCAGCGTAAAGTGCCAGTGACGGAGTAAACTTTACGATAGGCACCTTATCAGATAGAGGACGATCAGCTCCCCTCTCCCCTCTCCCCTCCCCCAAAGCCTTCTGTCCCCCTCTGCACTTACCCACAATTTTACACAGCTAGCGATATAACTGCTTTAACCAGGTTTAACAGTTACTCTTCGGGAGATAGCGCGATGGACCAGGCACCGTTACTCTATTTCGCCTCGCCGTCTAAACACGTTTAGGCGTATGACTCATATACGGTGTTTTTGTATGTGTGCGCATTTAGCGCGTCAATACAACGACTTGCTTGATGTGTATTTATGTTATGTGCTTCCTGTAATTCATGTGTATCTTATGTCATATATTCACTGATACGGTATACGTTTAAGTACTGAGGTTTGATCAGCTTATGCACATGGAAATGCCTGCGTAAGTTATCATTGTAAATGTGTTCCATTGCGGGCTATGGTACACATAGCCTATGCGTACTTACACGCGTCATCACCTAAATGGGAGTTTTTGGCGGATGGGGAGGGTAAGAGCTACACATTACTTTTGTTTTAATGCTTTAACTAGCCCCACCTTTACGAAAACTTGAAAATAATTATTTTATTATTATTTTAAGCTTAGGGGCATATTTTTGTTAACCAAATCGCACCTGTTTTTTTCCACCTTTCGGTAGTTCTCATTATATCCATGTCTATCTTTCCGCGATACTGTATTAGTTTTTTCTTGCTATTTTATGTGCAGTTACTTTATTGCCGCTGTTTTTCGATGTTTATTTTCTGTTATGTCATTGTATTTGGTAGGGTCATTCCTATTACTCACTGTTTTACTTGGACAGTTCCTATAACCTGCTGACAGTTGATGGATATTACTATAATACTACTGTATATCATTAAGCAATCTCGAATACATTATTTTTTTTTCGGCAGTGCCTTTTATTTCTCAGGATTTTTACATGTACTTCTAGGAATTTTCTGATGCACTCTTCTAGTAGAAATTCAAGAAGAATATTCCGATGTAATTTCTGATAATTACTTCGCAGAATCTCCTGTGTATTTTTTATAATTTCGAAAGAATTTTATGTATTTCCTATTATTTGTGAGAGTTTCCTTGTGTGGTTTTTACTTCTCGAAAATTATCGACACAATTTATATAATTTTTATTGCTATAAATTTCAAACGTCTCCGTTTACATTGCTCTCGTGTCATGTAATTCCTGGCGTATAATTTTAAGTTGTCTGCAAAAGAAAACGACTGAATTGACTTTGTCTGTCCGTCCGCACTTTTTCTGTTCGCTCTCAGATCTTAAAAACTACTGAGGCTAGAGTGTTGCAAATTGATATTTTGATCATCCACCCTCCAATCATCAAATATACCAAATTGCAGCTCTCAGGCCTCATTAGTTTTTATCTTTTTATTTTATTTAAGATTAAAGGTAGCCATGGTCGTGCTTCTGGCAACACAACAACACAGGCCACCACGGCAGGCTGAAAGTTGCATGAGCCGCGTCTCGTACAGTATTCTACCGAGGTCACCGAAAGATAGATCTATATTCGGTGGCCTTGATTATACGCTGTGTAGAAAACTTAATTGCTTCGGCGCATTTTTTACTTGTTTCTGGATGTAACGTCTGTTCCTAAGAAACACATTTGTGGTGCCTTACCTGTTCGTAGTCGAGCCGGGACGTGAGCGTGAAGACGCCCGTCTGAGGATTGAGGGAGAAGACGTCGTTGCCCCAGTCAGATATGACGGTGTAGGACACCTGGCCGTTGGTTCCTTCGTCAGCGTCGGTGGCTGAAACCTTGCCCACCTGGAATGGAGGAAAATAGTGATATTAATGGTTCAGCAGCGCTTTTTATTCACATGTAGCTGGTGCAGTTTAAGTTTTTATTAGTAATAAGGTTATGTTTCATGTATTTCATTTTTGTAGTTTATTATATGTTTAATACTTGGATTTTTTTGTTTGCGTTTCATTAGTTTGCTTTTTTTATCACTGATAAGTGAAGTTGTGCGTATTTTGATATACTGCAGCCGTTTATATAAAAAATGAAGTAAAGGAAGGAGGAGTATTGGCAATAATAACAGTAATAAACATTGCCATATTCTCGCTGTATATAAAGTGCAGAGAAAACACGGGAAAATAGTGGCACCAATAACTTGAATATAAAACTGGAATAAAACAAAAACTAAGGCAAAATTGTAGACGTGTCATTCATCTCAGCCGTCTTAGTCTGTAAAGCTAGAAGACCAATATTGGGGTATGTGAATACTAATGATAAAAGTAATATGATGTAATAGATAGGTAGGTCCTTAGTTGAGACTAATCGTTCCTCTCACTGCTCTTTTAAACCGATGGAAATAATCATTAGAAAATGCTAGTGACGCTCAAGACAGAAGATCATCATCAGTACTGGAAAGAAATATTTGAGATGGAGCCTCTCTCATATAATTCTGGAATGAATGAGCAGGCATTCTGTAATCGTTGTCTCATCGCAGCAGGTAAGATCATTTGAGTCAATAAATACTGCCGGGTAGCATGAGAATAATGATCATTATCTGATTTCCGAATGAGTCGGAGGTACTCCTCCAGCAAATGCCTTCCTGAGCTATGTAAGTTCGTATAATAAAAGTGAATAAACGCTGCCTTTTAATCCACGATATGATAGTGAGCTCCGTTATCTGGTTTCGGAATAAATGGGCGTTTGTTCTGCCATCGTTTCCTTGTCGGGGTTTGTAAGCTAATATAATAAGAGTAAAGGCGACAACTCTACTGAAAACTGTAGCTCAGAATAAAAGCTGATATTACACAATGAAGCAATTGAACTGGGCGTAAGACACACGATAAAAATGTCGCAGACAACTAATAAAGATAACGTTTACATCAGCTTTGCGCATTTACATGAGCACGTGACCACAAACCCAAATAAAGACACCGTGTAGCTCACAAACAGAGCTTACGTACGTACGTACATACATGTCCTTCTTAAGGAACATTTTCCCACGTACAACTCTTTCACTAACTTGTTTTTCACACAAACACTGTCACAGACATATCCTTTGGAAACAAATGATATAAACGTCTTTCACAAAAGAACTGAAAACACACAATTGTCCTTCACGAACTAACTATTCATAATTCTTAACATTTTATTCTTATACCCATAGAAGCTTATGTCAAATAAAGTATGTTGATGAAGGCCCTTCACAAACAAATCAGATAAACAGACGCATTGTTCAGTCACAACTTTTAGAATTGCACGTCTGTAGGTAAAACTCATTGATAGGCATGGATATCTTTTACAAATGCCATCCATATAAAATGCCATCGCATTTCCAAAGTGCATGCACATTCGTTGTCCTTCATAAACAAATTGCATTACATTCACGTCTTTCACAAACAAACCTTGCATGCATCTCACAAACAAACCCACGAACCGACACTTCTTTCTCTAATAAATTGTGCACACACGCATATCGTACACAAACTAATCTGAAGCACATGTAAACCCTTCACAAACAACGTGTGATACGGTAGCACAAACACATCTTGAGCGACCATCTGTACACTTATCCCCACAAGCACTTTTTTTATGAAATTTTTTTAAGCTCCTTCCAATATACCCCCATCCAAATATGCGTTTTTGTGTTTGTTTGTTTCTTAGCGCAAAGAAGGAAGCGAATGGGTAATAGGTAGAAGGGATGGGGTTTACAATGAAAAGAGCCGGGGGGGGGGGGGGATACGGTAAGGGGCAAGGGACAGGGTAGGGACAGGGGAACCCAAGAGCTAAGATGCAGGTTAACATTTTACAAAGGCAAGGGAAGGATTGGCGATAAGAGCCATTAACGAGACTTTTTTCTTAGATTTTTAAAGTGGTTTCTGAGAGAGAGAGAGAGAGAGAGAGAGAGAGAGAGAGAGAGAGAGCGAGCGAGCATTTCAAACGGTCTCTGAAAAAGAGAGAATGATGGGAGCGGAGGAGGACTTCTAATGGGTGGCCATTTGACCAAGAACCAGTTATAAAATGGAAGCAGTTTCAGTAAGAGGGAGTGCATTTGATGTATCAGGGGCGTCGCCCCCTTTTGGAAGCCGATGAAGGCATTAATACGGAAGATTTTATAATAGGTATTTCAGCGAGAAAGGGGATGGGTGGAAGGAGAAAGAAATAGAAAAAGGGGAGGTGGATAAAAAGAGATTTTAATAGCAATATTAAAGTTGCTTACTGGAGAAAGAAGTGATTCAGCTAAACAAGGGTGATGTCCCTCCAGTGAAACAAAATTAATAAAATTTCTCTGGAAGCACCAAGACCTGTCTAGCCCATCAACAAGAAGACCCTCCAGTCTTTGCTTCATCTCTGCTTATTAGTGCAGAGCTGTCGTGTTACAAAGGAAGAGAAATATTAGTTCCATTATTATATGGAGTTGTCTCATAGGTTGCACTACAATTTTGTTAATAAATACGTCTCATGTAATATTGATTCATGCTCCTAGGGAGCAACCAGTTGTCTCTGCGTTCACACATACGCATGATTTTATTCAAACTTATTTATTCTCTAAGGAAAAGTAAGTCTTGAACGTTTACGATATGATTAATTTTTTGGAAAACATTGCTTCATACGAATGTGCCGATGACCTTTGTAGCTACAGTGGTAACTAGTCGTATCAAATTAAGCAGTAACTATTCTCGGGCATCACTTAAGGATAAGTAAAAGGCTTTAGTCCCACGAATGAATGAACTCATTTCTTACCAAGCGAGTTACAAAATTCCTTACAAACATTCTACTATTTATAGTTGATTTTCCACTTTATCTCTTAGAGCGTTATTTATTTTACTTTAGATATCCCATATTTCCTTAAGCGTCTTACGTATTTTTTTTATATGCATAGTCATCATATTTTACTGAAGTTTACTTTGTAGCTGCATAGCTAAATGTACGTAAATTAGTCATCATAAGCAAATAGCTACAAAAATGTTCCTCATGAAGATTTATGCATCACCAATGCAGTAACTAGATATTCAGATTCTACGGATGCCATTGATTTCGTTATATTCAGCCGCTTTTACTTGAAACATAAACTCGTGTTTTGAATAGATGTGATTATAATCAGGTTTGATCCTTAAGGTGATTACTGACGATATGATATTACAGTCAGTTTACTACACTTGAGGTTTTAAAGTGAACTAGAAATATGTCCCCAAGTATGTAACGCCTCTTATGTACAATATGTGTGCGTACATATATATGCTCGCTCTCTCTCTCTCTCTCTCTCTCTCGTTGACGCCATGTCCACATCTACTCACTTGTTTAGCCTCGATCACCCATCCAAACACTGACCAGAACTTATGATATTTAACTTCACTTGTCCAAGCATCATGGGTGTAAAGAACGTGTTTTTGGCCTGTTACAACCAAGTAATAATTTGCTGAAATTTCACGTAAAACACTATTTTGATTTAGTCATATATAAACTGCAAGGATTTTTGAGGTAAGGATTAGAAATATTTGTTAGAAGTATTTGTTAAGGCTTGGGCTTAGACATAATATCCACTCGTAGGAGAGGCAATTCTCTGTACACATTTCCGAACGTTTTGTTAATCGCATATTCATTCCCCGTCAGTAACAACGCATTGTGGAAAGTCTAGTTTTATTGCTTCTGCTGTGAGTGTTATTACACTTGTGCTGGATAAGAGGTATTTTACTTTGATCGGCGATGGGAGTATTTACTTGACCTATCTAAGCATTCACACACACACAAACACATGTGCGTCTGTATTATTAGAGAGAGAGAGAGAGAGAGAGAGAGAGATTGCACATATATGTTCCTTGTCTGTCTCGTGGTTTTTCTTTCATATTGTCATTTATCAACTTTAGACGCTTGCACTATTTCACTCGACATACTCCAAAATAGCCGTGCGCACTCCCGCCCCCTCCCCCCCCCCCTCCCCCCCTTCCCCCCCCCCCCCTCGCCCCTTCCCCGAGCACAATCACACGCCCACACATAGCCCCACACAAAAGGTCAGGCGAAGCTCTGGCTGGTTGGTTGGTTGTTGGGGGCAACAAACTATGTTGGAACTCGGTATACCTGCTTCTCTTCCCCCACCCAGCCACATGATAGACCAACCACCCCTATCCCTCCTGGCGTTCTCTGTCCACCCCCAACACAGCTAATTGGTCATAAAGTTCGTTAAAGGAAGCTTAAAGGGGAAGCATAAATTACTTCTCGGCAACCTCTCGCGGCTGAGGCAAGAGGAGGAGGCCCACTTTGACTCCCCAAAAGTACACTCGGGAATAAACCGTAGTTGACCTCGGAAGAAAGATCAAGATGGCTCTCATAGTAGGCCCTAAAATGGTCTCCCCGCCTCTCTCTCTCTCTCTTTCTCTCTCTCTCTCTCTCTGTGGCCTCTTCAAAAATAGGTTAGCTATGTAAGAGTCATTATATAGGAGTGTCTTTTCAGCGTTTCGTAGTTAACGCTGAAACCGAGGCCGGTGTTGGAGTATGTTCACCGTTAAGGTATCCCAAACTTGATGGTCCTTTTTTTTTTTTTTTTTTTTTTTTCCAAGGGAGCAGAGACGGGCACTCAAGTCCATAAATTTGACTCCTCTGCCTCGCGAGGAACCGAAGAAGGTCTTTATCCCTCAGGTGATGAAATATTGTCATAAAAAAATACAGGATAATAGCCAAGGTCAGGTGACACCAAAGTAAGCAAGGTCTCCCAGAGCTTTGATTTAAGTTGTAAGGACAAAGAAAGAAGTAGGGTCATTTTCTGAAGGGTTGAAGACCCACTCGAGTTAACTTATGAAAAATAAAACGGATACCTTTAAGAATCTACTAGTAATTTCAATTTGTATACTTGCAACAGTGCCCACCAATGAAAGCCCGCAGAAGTTGGCACCTTAAGCTTTTTTGGGCATTTGTAAGGATGTGAAAATGGGCTAGCAGCCTTATCCTAAACATTAATACTTAAACATTTACAGCAGATGATTCCCTAGATAAGACTGGCAATGTATACTAAGCTGGGACGAGGAAATGAGAAACAATTAGTAAAGTCTTTAAGTATAAATCTTAGTCTGATTTTACTACGATATATTTCATTATAGAGAGAGAGAGAGAGAGAGAGAGAGAGAGAGAGAGAGAGAGAGAGAGGTATGAAACCACAACTGACCGCTTGGTCAACTCTTCTTGTAAAAATATAGTTCATTCACCCCAAGTATATCAGCAACAGGAACGGAAGAGCGTCAAATGTTTCTTAAACTGAGCTAGCGCGCTAGATAACGTTAAGTAACCTTGAGTTTTATTTATCAATTTACCCAGAAATCGACTACCAGTTTGTATTCTTTAAATCCAACGAGCAGACGCCATCGATTATATTGTCTTCTCTTCCTCTCACTCGCTCTCTCTGAATATTCTCAGTATTTCTTTGTTATACATAATCATAACATACATAATTCATAATATATTATATATAATTATAGTATATAGATATATCATATAATATTATTATATTTTATATAATATATGTTATATCTATATATATATTATTATATATATTTATATATATATTTTTTATATATATAGTATATATATAGTATATATAATATATATATATATGTGTGGTTTTAGTCTTCCTTTTTCACGAAGATAGGTATATGAAAGCTGTTTATTAATAAACAGCTCTGGATAAGGGCCAGTGGAAGCCGAAACTGTTGAGCTAAAAGGAATTTCAGCTTTTCTTCTCCCCTGTGGATTATAACTTCATATTAGATAATATATATATATATATATATATATATATATATATATATATATATATATATTTCTTCAAAACCATTGAGTGGACGTCATCCATTGTGTTGTCTTCTTTATCTCTCTTAATATTTTCCCTACTACTTTGTACACACACACACACACACACACACACCCGCGTATGTCCTCTACCATTACACACAGATACTCACACACTGACACACGCACACGCCCACAAACACGTACCCCCGTTGAACTCCTCTGTCTTTCTCACACTCTGATACTGAGGGGTCACTCCTGCATACTTGTCATTGCCCGGCCACTACACGGAGCTAAGACCCGATAACATTCCTCTACCTCTACCCTTTTTTTTATTATTTTGGGGAGAGGAGAGAGAGAGAGAGAGAGAGAGAGGAGAGAGATGGGGAGAGACGAGAGGAGAGAGAGAGCGAGAGGAGAGAGAGAGAGGGGGGGAGGGGGGAGAGAGAGAGAGGAGAGAGAGAGAGAGAGAGATGGGGGGGGGGAGGGTTATACCTATCTATACTCAAGTGAATACAGAACTATCTTTTGTACATCGTTAAGATAATTTTGGTTAGATTTATTTGCAAGTCTAAGTCATGTGGTTATTGACTATTGTTTTTTTCTGTGGCGTAGAATACTTTATTTTATTTTTACGCTTTTAGTGTTGCTTTTAAAATAATAATAATAATAATAATAATAATAATAATAATAATAATCAGACACAGCAACGAACTAAAGTAGCGCTGTCTGAGAATGCTTATTACCATATGGTTCCGCACAGACCCGGTTAGTAGGTATTTATAGATGGATGCATGAAGAAGACCAGTTAGAGAGAGAGAGAGAGAGAGAAGAGAGAGAGAGAGAGAGAGAGAGATGGGAAGACAATGAAACTCAGCTTGCGAGCGAAGACCATGTTACTTAACTAGTGACGATAATGCAACTACACCTGTTAATATCCGAGATTGCTGTTGCTACTGATGCAGTTGTGATACTACTGTTGCTACTCAAGCAACTTCTACAACGAATGCCGAAGTTTTTTTGATACCACCGTAGCGACTGTTGCTGCTAATCAACTAACCCTTGCTATTGCTTTTGCCACCATTGCCAAGCTTTTGTAAGTCTCACTTCAATTGAACTATTGCTTCTAGTTGCTTTTAACTTTTGTTTCAGCGTTTGCCACTGTTGCTGCTTCTTTTGCCCCAGTTTTGCCATGTTGCTACCCTCTTATCCACAGTTGCTCTCCGTTTTGCCTCTGTTACTCCCCTCTTTTCCCTCAGTTGCTACTCATTTTTTTCCATAGTTGCTATCCTTTTTTTCGCAGTTGCCCTACCTTTTTCCACTGTTGCTACCTTATTTTCCGCTGTTGCTATCTATTTTCTCCCATATTTGCTACCACTCTTTCCCCTGTTGCTATCCATTTCACCCAGAGTTGCTAACTCTTTCCACCGTTGCTATCCACTTTCCCCACAATTGCTACCACCCTTTTCACTGTTGCTAGCCATTTCCCTCACAGTTGCTACCACTCTTTCCATTGTTGCTATCCATTTCCTTCACAGTTGCTACCACTCTGTCCACTGTTGCTATCCATTTCCTTCACAGTTGCTACCACTCTGTCCACTGTTGCTATCCATTTCCTTCACAGTTGCTACCACTCTGTCCACTGTTGCTATCCATTTCCTTCACAGTTGCTACCACTCTGTCCACTGTTGCTATCCTCCATTTCCCTCACAGTTGCTACCACTCTTTCCATTGTTGCTATCCATTTCCCTCACAGTTGTTACTTCTCGTTCCACGGTTGCTAGCCATTTCCCCTCACAGTTGCTACCACTCTGTCCACTGTTGCTATCCATTTCCTTCACAGTTGCTACCACTCTGTCCACTGTTGCTATCCATTTCCCTCACATTTGCTACCACTCTGTCCACTGTTGCTATCCATTTCCTTCACAGTTGCTACCACTCTGTCCACTGTTGCTATCCATTTCCTTCACAGTTGCTACCACTCTGTCCACTGTTGCTATCCATTTCCCTCACATTTGCTACCACTCTGTCCACTGTTGCTATCCATTTCCTTCACAGTTGCTACCACTCTGTCCACTGTTGCTATCCTCCATTTCCCTCACAGTTGCTACCACTCTTTCCATTGTTGCTATCCATTTCCTTCACAGTTGCTACCACTCTGTCCACTGTTGCTATCCTCCATTTCCCTCACAGTTGCTACCACTCTGTCCACTGTTGCTATCCATTTCCCTCACAGTTGCTACCACTCTGTCCACTGTTGCTATCCTCCATTTCCCTCACAGTTGCTACCACTCTGTCCACTGTTGCTATCCTCCATTTCCCTCACAGTTGCTACCACTCTGTCCACTGTTGCTATCCTCCATTTCCCTCACAGTTGCTACCACTCTTTCCATTGTTGCTATCCATTTCCTTCACAGTTGCTACCACTCTGTCCACTGTTGCTATCCTCCATTTCCCTCACAGTTGCTACCACTCTGTCCACTGTTGCTATCCTCCATTTCCCTCACAGTTGCTACCACTCTGTCCACTGTTGCTATCCTCCATTTCCCTCACAGTTGCTACCACTCTGTCCACTGTTGCTATCCTCCATTTCCCTCACAGTTGCTACCACTCTTTCCATTGTTGCTATCCATTTCCTTCACAGTTGCTACCACTCTGTCCACTGTTGCTATCCTCCATTTCCCTCACAGTTGCTACCACTCTGTCCACTGTTGCTATCCATTTCCCTCACAGTTGCTACCACTGATAATACTCATTTTCCAGAGTTTCTACCACAATTTCGACTGTTGTTGCATTTTTTCCACAATTGCTACCTCTTTTCCATGGTTAATATCTCTTTCTTTCACAGTGGATATCATTTTTATCATATTTCCTAATTCTTTATTACAGCTGCTACCTCTCTTCACAGTTCCCACAATTTTCTTTCACTGTTGCTATTTATTTTCCCAACTAATGCTGCCCTTTTTTCCACAATTGCTCTTGCACTTAAAATTGTGGTAAAAGTAAGTGACAGTTAATTATTACACTTCCTAGGTAAATCTTTAAGTACTGTGCTCGATCAGAACATTCGAAAAACAAATTGTGTTGGTGTAAACCAAGATGATATAGATCTGCAGAAGAATTTCTAATTTTGCATACATTGAATTATCAGTTTATTAGCTCAATAATCGTATATTTCAATTGCAGATCAATAGATTTTCTGTTATTTCATTAGTAGAAACGTCTTAACTTATATTCAAACACGCTGTACTTTACCTTGATAGTGTAACTTGATATTGCTCATCATATCCCTCCAGTTAAAATACTTCTTGTCAGTCTTTGACCTAATACAGGTCTCCTGTGACTTTCGTGGAAGCCTTCGATAAACATTTCACTTTAAATAGACGCAAGTTGACTTAAACGCCAGAAAATATTATATTGTCAGGCCAGATTACAAGATTTATTACTGCGAGTGGGTTCCACTGAACACATCTGGATCCTTATCAAAACAGGTCATATGCTTGAGAAAAAAAGAACAAAAAACTTCTCTAGAAAACGGTCCGAACTCTGAAGGGAAGGAGGAGGAGGCGGAGGAGGAGGAGGAAGAGGAGAAGAAGAGACGAAATCCGATGTCGCTGTATCTCTTATCTCAAGCAGTGGGTAACCAAGAAGTCTCAGGGTAGACAGGTGCAAGTGTTTATGCTTTTGTTTTTCTCTTACTCTATTGAATCGTTTGCTTTTATGAATTTGTTTCTCATTGGTATTCATCGTTTAATAGACTTCTTTTATTTTTATATTTATAAAAAGCGAATATTGTTACAGGACAGTTTACAAAGCCACTACAGTCAAGAGCCCTATAACATGTTGAATTATATTTGACAAATACAAGTTGGTTGATGGCAAATGGAAAGGAACAGTGATATTTTAGGTGGTAGTGGCGGGATTTGGGTTCCCTGGTGGGGGGGGGGGGGTGGTGGGGGATCATTTGGGTGAAGGGGGGCTGAACACAGATGCAGCACAAGTTTACAGGCGCCTTGGCAGGCCGAACGCATCCGCAGGGTCCCCGAGTGACAGCCCTGATTAGAGAAGATGCTGCCGCCGATGTGACATGATGTGGATGGAACGACCCGCCCGGTGACGCGAATGCGACGTGTACAGCCCCCATCAGCATCCCGCCTTGTCAAAACATACAGATATGAGCGCGGCTCATACGATCCGGCTGACAAGGGCCGGATATACTATCCGGCAGCGCGATGTTATTGATCTCGCAACTGGAGGGATCAACAGTGACAACAACAGGGATATAATGCGCGATCTCTCCAGAGATACTCCCAGATGAACTTCGTGTTCGCTGTTCTGTGATCTCGGCCTGTCCTCCTCCTCTTCGCTTTTACAGTTATAGGTCCCCCTGATTCACAGACCCCCCCCCCCCCCCCTCCCCCCCCCCCCCCCTCCTCCCTCTCTCTCTCTCTCTCTCTCTCTCTCTCTCTCTCTCTAAAACAATCAGTGCCGTCCATCTGATCTTCATTCATAGCCACCCTCTCTCTCTCTCTCTCTCTCTCTCTCTCTCTTCCAAAGAATAATGGATATTTTTTAACTGAACTTTAGTGCATTATCTCTCTCTCTCTCTCTCTCTCTTCTCTCTCTCTCTCTCTCTCTCTCAAAACCACTGCTAATGGTATTCATCTGATTTTTTAAATGGCCACCCATATTTGGATGCTTGATTGATCACTGTTTTTTTTATATATACCCTGCACAGCAAGCACTCTGGCAAACACCTTTTTAATTTGCATAACACGAAAAAGCAATTATCGCTTCGATACCTAATCAAAGACAAATCCTCATTGCGCTGATGGTATAGATAATGATCATTCTTTTAGTAAACTGAAGCGTTGTGAATTTTATTTTCGTATGTTTAAGTTATTTTTTAATCTGTTATTTCTTGAAGGTATGCTATCGATGAAGGTATTTTAGGCAAATTAAGTATTCATGAATTATTTCGTGTAGTGAGCAGAACGTTAAATTTTTTGCTCGTGAATTAAGTTCATTGAATTGAATTTTCAATTCATTTATACTTATAGTATTTATTAATGAATTATCGCACCATTCATATATTCATGTCAGGACAGATCTGTGTTGCTGTAATAGAGTTGACAAGGATCTTGGTGACTAAGCGTTTGTGTCGATATAATCGTGTATTCTTAGTTGTATAATCATCAACATAGTATTTGCTTTTTAACTATTTATTCTATTTATCTATTTTTTATATCAAGATTTGTTCCTTTGTACGTTTTGTTTTTTGTAACATATATATATATATATATATATATATATATATATATATATATATATATATATATATATATATATGGTATGTGTGTGTGTGCAATATATGCAATGTATGAGAAACAGAGACAGAGGGAATAATCATGAATGAATCCAAAAAGAAAAAGTCACGAGGTAATAAAAACAAAAGAATTGTGAAGTAACAACATTTCCCAATTGCAAATAAAGCATTAGAAGGAGGCAGACAGACAGGAAGAAGACGAAAGAAGCACGACCAAGAGGCAGAAAAAAAAAAGAAAAAGAACCGGACGAACTGAAGGAGAAGGACCAACTGAAGCCAAGACCGAGGGAGACGAGACGTCGTCTTATAAATAGACTCGAGGAGAGACGAGTTTTCGCTGTATCCCAAAAGAGATACAAATGTAATAAGATGGAGATGCGTTCCTCGACAAGAGGGATACCGGAGAAACCATTAATATTGTCCGGGACTTTTTGGTGGAGGAAGTTATGTTGATGCCGGATAATCAAGCATACAGACGAGTTCTTGGGACCTTTTCTCTCTCTCTCTCTCTCTCTCTCTCTCTCTCTCTCTCTCTCTCTCTCTTATCAGGAAAATGCGGTAGAACGTTGTTGTCTGTGACTCAGGACGGTGTATCTGGTTTGTCCATTTTTCTGAGATGTATTGGGCACTGGGTGTTTAACTTTCAGCAGTGTTTATGTGTGTGTATACACACACACACACACACACACACACACACACATATATATATATATATATATATATATTATATATATATATATATATATATATATATATATATATATATATATATATATATCAGTTAATACCTTTCACAGTTGGGTCGACTGGTGGCGGTAGGCTTGTTTCAAACTGGGGATCTTACTATCTAATTGCTCAGCACACTACTTCTAAGGTTAATCTAAAATAACAACCTCACACACACACACACACACACACACACACACATCTTGCGTGATAGCCAAGCAATACTGTGTATTTGCTCTGAAAGATGCAGAAATGTTTGAGCGTATGCCGTACTGTATCTATATAGTTTCATAATGGTAATCAGACACCCCAGTTTCATTTACCAGAAGTAAATCTAATCATGGTGTGACATTCTAAACTTAACCTGGTCACCTCACACATGAAGAACCTCTTCAGCTGCAGAATTCCACACAACCCAGGAATGAAAACGCTTCTTTTGGATTTTCTTTCAACGCAGGGCACAACACACTTTACCTTGTGATACGGTTTATGTGGTCGTCATTTCTAGGTAGTATGATCTCAAGAAAGTTGCATAAAGCAACGAACTAACCTGATCTAGACCTAAGAACTGGAACTGGGATTTGACCTTTTATAATATCAGGTTATTCGATCCGTCATACATGTTTTCCGAATTCGTCGTTGCCTTCTGGGTTCGTTTTCCTCAAAAGCTTTCGATAAATACAACTAACGCTTTTGCAACGACGAGGAAGCAAGAACTGATTAATAGGAAACAAAACTCCGGTTTCTTTGCTAAAAGCAGATGTAGCAAACTGATCTGTGATATCTCTCAAAGGCAATTTGAAGTGATATGAGCTTCAAAAGTACTGACGGAAGCTGATTATTTTTAACCACAAAATCTCTTTTATATATATATATATATATATATATATATAATATATATATATATGTGTGTGTGTGTGTGTGTGTGTGTGGTGTGTGTGTGTGTGTGTATACAGAGAGAGAGAGAGAGAGAGAGGAGAGAGAGAGAGAGTTGCACTTTTGTCATGAACGTCATCAAAGTCAAAAGTGCTACACGAAGCACCGCGTCAAAAAACTGGCTCAAGCCGCTTATCGAGGACAAGCCACCGTCCATCAGCGAGAATGGATGAATAATGACCTGAAACTATCTGGTATCTGAAAGAAGTGCAAGAAACTATCAGGGATCCAAAATAACTGGGATAAACGACAATGGGCCCAAAATAACTGCCATAAGTATTGGATTTAAATAATCACTACAAACGACCCTTGTTCCAAAATGATTGAAAGAAACGATCCTCGATTGAAATTGATAGCCAGAAATGATCCTCGATCCACAGTGCTAGAAAGAAACGATCCTCGATTGAAAAGGATAGCCAGAAATGATCCTTCATCTAAAATGATAGCCAGAAGCGATACTTAATCCCAAATGAAGGACAGAAACGATCCTTGATCCGAAACGATATCCAGAAACGATCCTTGATACAAAATGATAGCCAGAAAATATCCTTGATCCAAATTATATCCAGAAACGATACTTAATCCCAAATGATAGCCAGAAACGGTCCTTGATCCAAATTGATAGCCGGAAATTATCACTGATCCAAAATATTGCCAAATTATCAAAGCTACAAAATAGCTCAATAATCTATCTTGAGGTTCCAAATAAATACTATCTTCGACTCGCGGTAGAAAATAATTACCAGGAAACCAGAAACGATCAGGATAAAAAAATAATTGCCAGAAACGATCAAAAATAAGAAAAACCATCAGAAACGATGAGGGATCCAGAATAACTGCCAGAAACGACCAGGGAGCTATAATAACTGGCAGAAACGGCTAAGGATTCAGTGTCAAGTTGACTGAACCCTCGACAGGATAAAGTGTCGGCTCTTCCCCTGCCTGTTCATGTCGCCGCGGTATTATGTGGTGTCGCATAAAACCGCACTTCTTGGCTCGGCCAGGCCCTTTTTTTAATCGGTCGAAGAGGAATCGCTTTACACGCCGAGTTGAGAGTGTGAGGAATCTTCTTTCATATTCAGATGCGAGGTGGCCTCTTTTTCGCCCGTCCTCGTGTCCCCTGACTGATGCGTCTCAGTGATACTGGAAGGGCAGACCTCTCCCTCCTCAGTTGGTGCATGCTAAACTAACTGAAATATGATGTCAGTTACTAGTACGGTACATACAGTTGCCACTACTAGAACTACTAGAGCTTTTTCTCGTTAACTTAAATAGCTATTTGAACTTCACGCTCCCATTTTTGGTACTACCTAAATTACTTTCAGAGGGAGAGTAGTGAAAAGCATTTATATTATTGTTAAAACACTTTCATCCCAGTAAATGGGAATTTAAGCTACTTGGCTTTAACCACTTCATCTGACTAATCGGCCGGCTGATTTAACGTTGCTTTTATAATATTATATTTCAAAGTCGTCTGCTGTGCAGGTTTTAAAACCTCTTCCTCGTCGTTGTAAGGTGAAGAGACCGCTTCTCGCTATACCGTTTTCCTCTCTTCATTTCTTTGATTATTATTTGTGTTTTGAATGATTTTCTTTATCCAGATCTATTTTATTGGTAATATAATATAGTGGATACATTCGTATAACCAAAGGGCCATTAGCTTTCTAAACTAGATTTTACGGAATAAGAGATATAAAAAAAAGAGATATGTACTGACTGAATACAAGATAAACAAATTAAAACAAAAGATAAATGTTTACTCAGGTACACTTAATCACTCCTTGATATCAGCTATTTGTAAAGTTTATACATTTAAGGCGTGCCAAGCTCGGATAAAACGAAAGGTACTGGGCGAAGGGCCGACAGATTTAAAAAAAAAAAAAAAAGAAAAAAAGACGTGCCTTAAAAAAAGACGTGCCTTAGGGAAGGTTCTTTTAGAATTTAAGACTGTTTCAGGACCCACCGAGTGGACTGACTGAAATGGTCATAGGGCGAAATGAGGCTCGAAAGCCAACAGAGTAAGGAAATTCACTTTTGAACTAACGTAGGACACCCCATCGCGTGTTTTGGGCTTAGCGCAGATTTTCAGGATTGTTATTCAGTCATAAAAGTTCTCTAATTAACATCTTTGTTGTTGCGTTTTTCGGTTCCCCCTGCCTCTATTTCTTCTTTTTTCCTGCCTTTCTCTTTGAAGTTTAGTATCGCCGTGTTATTGCTTTTAAAACTGTCGCTTGGAACTCCAAGGAGAACGATAGCATGCCAGCGATGCCTTGCGGAATTTATACCGAAGGGAGAATGTGCTATGAACCACCCATGAACATCAACGAAATACTTGAATATAAATCGGGTAATTTATTGTTATACGTAGGGCGAGTTCCGGGGGCTGGTTCGTAGGAGAGGGGGATAACTGATTTCCCAGAGACACGTTTGGTATTCTAATTAAATTGTTTTATTCTGAGAGTACTGTTATTATTGAAGAGTGAAGGTCCTTTCCTAGACAGTGAACAGGGATACAGGAAAAGAAGTGTCCGAATTATATGGTCGCAACGATTCTGTACTGTTATAATGGGCCTTTTTATCTTCATAGTACTTTGCTGAATTACAGTAAACATTCACACACACGCACAGACGTACATACATACTTACGCACATGTGTACTCACTATTAGATTTGTTTAGGATGTTTTCCCTTTTAATTTTTACTTATTTAGTTTTTGACTTAATGTTATAGAAAATGTTCATTCGATGCGAAATTTTTATATGGCCACTTTAGATTTCTGAAAGGGACGAGGAAAGAATGGCATCGGCCATTTTCTTATATTTAAAAAGTGCGGTTTGCCTCTAATGGCCTAAGAAGTGAGTTGTTAGTGGATGTTATTGATTGTTAATTTATAATGCACCGGTGGGAAAGCACAGACAACAAATTACACTACGAAAAACCAGTGGTCGTCAAAATGTATAGGTACCGTTATATAAAAAAATCAAAGAGGCCTTAGATAAGACAATTCTAATTCTCTCTCTCTCTCTCTCTCACACACACAGTTCCTCGTTGGACGAGTCGGTTACATGCTCGACTACCGATCTCAAGGTCCGGGTTAGATTTCCCGCTCTGCCAACGCTGAGGAATGTATTTTTGGTGATTGAAATTCATTTCTCGATGTGGTTCGGATCCCACAATAAGCTGTAGGTCCCGTTGCTAAGTAACCAATTGGTTCCTAGCCATGTAAAAATATCTAACCTTTCGGGCCAGCCCTAGGATATCTGTTGATCAACTGAGTGGTCTGGTGAAACTAAGATATGCTGAAAGCCTCTCTCTCTCTCTCTCTCTCTCTCTCTCTCTCTCTCTCTCTCTCTCTCTCTCTCTGTATAAAAAGTTGAGTATATCTTAGTTTTACCAGACCACTCAGTTGATTAACAGCTCTCCTAGGGCTGGCCCGAAGGATTAGATATTTTTACGTGGCTATGAACCAATTGGTCACCTAGCAACGGGACCTACATCTTATTGTGGGATCCGAACCACATTATAACGAGAAATGAATTTCTATCACCAGAAATAAATTCCTCTGAGTCCGTGTTGGCCGAGCCGAGAATGGAACTTCGGACCACCGGGATGGTAGCCGAGCGCGAAAACTACTTGCCCAACGAGGAAAACTCTGTATAAAAATGACATCATTCGACTGTTGCTTGTGACCCTTTCATTGAGTAACCACTTGGCCAGACTAGGGAACACTCGAATCCCGGGACTCACCTTGGATCCCCGCTCGGCGTCTTCTGGAATGTCGAAGGAGTAGGCAGGTTCCTTGAACTCCGGAGGGTTGTCATTCGTGTCTGTGACCTGTGCGGGAAGAAATGGGAACAGTTGTCGTTATTCAGAATAGACTGCAGGTGTATCAGTAGTGTTGCTGAGTGATGGGTGCATTTATATTATTGAATAGATTGTTCATATAATTGGTGATGTGTGTATCATTATAATACAGGATATTATAGGTTCCATAGGTTATAGGTCCACCAATAGTACTCATAAGAGGTAATAAGCTTTAGGCACTAGGTTTATCATTGTTATTGATTTTACGCTCATCAAAGTGATTCAGAATCGGGTTTGGGTATCAGTATTATTCACGATAGTTACAGTATTGTTGTATTGTTCAAAATGGGTGATAAGCTTGTCGGAAAAATTCAATAGGATGTAGTAAATGTGTCACTATGATTCATATTAAATAGAAAGTGTATCGGTAATATTTAACTGGTCTTAACCAGTATATCTCATTTGTCCTTAAAAATAAAAGTTTATTACTGAGATCATTATTGCCCTGAAACCCTCAACACCAATGACTGATGTAGCAACTGCGCCATCAGTTGATTTGATAAATCTTACTTTATGTAATTAATTCGCGCTCATTGTAACGGAAACAGAGTGATGGAATTCTATGGCTATACCCAGAAGTAAAGGAAAAAGTGTCCCAGTGCCGAACACTCTTAAGACACGGCCAGTCTGGGAAGACGTTTTCTGATTGAAGTAATTCAACACTAGGTTTTCACTTTTCTTTATTCGGGTACTTGTCTGTTTATTCGGGTACTTGTCTCAGGTTACTTTTAGTTAGGGATTTGGATAAATGTTGTAATTTTGCATGTCTATATATAATTATGTATGTATGTATGTATGTATGTATATATATATATATATATATATATATATATATCATTTATACAATATATATAGTTAAATATATATATATGAATATATTTATATTTATAATATATATATATATATTTGTCAAGGTAACATTGCTTCTAACTGACGTCATTGATGACTGCCATCGGATCGTTGCCTCCAGAATGAGTGGGTATGCCGAAATGAAACACACGATTAGACGTCATTGTTTACGTTGTCATGGGAGACTTGTTTTCTGCTGCAGCACAGCATATATTATGGTTATAACGTCGGATGTCTTAAGGGATTTTACTGCACGGAGGATTATCATTTTGCTGAAGTTCATTTCATTGCACGAAATATGCATATGGTTTGCATGTTTTTTTAAAAATTCTTTTCATGCTTACTGTGTATGTATGTGTGTGTGTGTGTGCATGCGTGTGAGGGTTGGATGTGTATGTATATACTCAAATACTTAACCTCATGAACTAATACGCCAAATACAAGTTGAAGTGCTGTCAAGATATTTTCCTTCTTTCTTTTCTCCGTTACGAGGAGCATCAAAACGACGAATGAAAAACAATGACACGGTGCCATTATACCCAACTCTACCCTGCAACTTCGCCCGTCGACGCAATTGACCATATCACTTGTAAATGGCAAACGACTACAATTGCGCTTCCCGGCTGCCGGGTGCTTACGTACGCGCGTGTCATTCATAACGGGTAAATGCTACCCGCGCCTCTCCCCCCACTCTCGGAAATTAATAATGAAATGTGTGTCATCAGCGGAGGGGAGCATCATCATCGGGGCATCTGCATAGGTCGCCTGACACCGAGATCCATCGACGGTACAAGGCCCCCTCCCAGCTATTAGCTCGGATAACCATCGTCATACAGCTCGGCGGCTTCCTGCCCCGTGCACGCCCCACAGCTCTCTATCTCTGTTGACATTATTGTTGTCCGCCCCAGGCCGGTCGGCAGAATCGGCGCTTGCAACTTGTTCGCCAGACTGGGGCATTTGCGTGCCTTCCTCCTCCTCCTCCTCCTCCTCCTTCCTCCTCCTTCCCCTCCTCCTCCTCTCTCCTCCGCCTCCTCCTCCTCCTCCTCCTCCTCCTCCTCCTCCTCCTTCCTCCTCCTTCCCCTCCTCCTCCTCCTCCTCCTCCTCTTTCTCTTTCTCTCTAACGCGGATCTTCTTTTAATGCACAGGCTGTATGTTTTAGTATCTTCGTCTGTTTCCGTATCTTTCTGCTATATGTTATACTGTTTTGTGAGTTTTATTTATTTTTTTCTTCTAATGATCCAGTTGCAAATTTTCTTTTGCTTCATCCTCCCACTTTTTTTAATCTTCATGTTGATGTTATGTCTGTTTTATTTCACCGTTTTCTTCTCCCTCTTTTTAATAAGCTTTTAATGATTACGTTTCTCTTCACTATTTGTAGTTAGTGTTTTTTTTTTTTATTATTATTAGACTCGGTCGTTGGTAAAGAAAGATTCCCCCTCGTCTTTATCTTCAAATTGTGAGTGCGATCTCTCCTCTTTGATGTAGGGAACAAAGAGTGGAGGAGGAGGAGGAGGAGGAGGAGGAGGAGGAGAGGGGCCAAAAGCCGTCATACGTCTGCGGAATGTCTCGAGAGAGAGAGAGAGAGAAGAGAGAGAGAGAGAAAGAGAGAGGTATGTCAGTGCCAGGGTACTTGCTCACATTCATACATACTCGGGCGTATAAGCCGTCAGATGACAAATGACAGATACATATCGAGGCCGCATAGTTCGGGTCCTTTTTTATCTGCGCGCGCATCTCCTTGTGCTTCTTAAAGGACTCTCCTTCTCCGATTTTGAACCAGAGGGGGACTAGTGTTGATGGGGGACGGGGTGTGGGGGACGGCTGTTGATTTAGGAAGGAAGGGGACCTAACCGCCCGACCTGTTTTGAGGAATGCATTGACTCTAATGTCCTTCAGATAAAAAAAGAAGCTAAAATAAAAAGATAAAAACATTCAATCGGAATGTTTATCTCCAAAATGACATTAAATGCTAAATCGCTCTTTGCATGCAAAATAAACACGATCGGATGCCATCGGAGTTGAACGCTCAGGGAGCGGAATTCATATTTGTATTTTTTTTCTTTAGTGCATTGGTATTAAAAAAAAGTCGCTTATGCATAATGCAGATCAGTATTTTATTTGGATTCTGGAAGGGGGGGAAAAGTGTTTATATTTTATACATTCTTTAATAGCCGTTTAGACTTCATTCGACGTCACAGCTATTTTGAGTGGACATTTTATTGGCCGCCGCGGTCGTTAATCATCCGCCAGAAGTTTTGAGAGAATTCTTCTAGAATTTCTCTGCGGAGCCTTTGATGTCCGTCATCTCAGTATTTTCTTCTTCAGGCCAAAAGGTAACCCCCCTCCCTACCAGTGGGTAACCCTCTTCTTTTCTTAACGGGAGAGGATGGGAACAATTTCTGCCCCTTTCTTGTCATTAAATCAAAATCCAGACATTTCATTTTCACAAATCCAAGTGTTTCGATTATGGTCGAGTCTCTCGTTTTTCGTTAACTCTGTCATTAATATGATTAACTGTCTAAGTACCATTTTCGGGAGTGATAAGAAATCGTTATATTTTTTAAACCTATCAGTATTCGCACTATTTTACTGGCTAAGCTATGTCATTTTCAAGGCTAGAAACACCTTTCTCGTGTTCAAGGCTGAAATCGTCATAGCATCTTAAAACTAAAATTGCACACTAACGCCAAGGTTAAAATTGCTCATTTCACTTTCTAAGGATTCCGCATATTTTGAAAGCTAAATTTGCTTTTTATTTTATTCCGGTCACTGTCAATGGATGCAATCATTCCTATTGCGTTAAGGGAGAAAAATTCCTACCATTTGGAAGGCTAAAAGTACTCCTTTCATTTCAGTGCTAAGTTGCTCTTTCAAAAATCTTAACAACAGTATTCTTTCCATTTTCTAGTAAAATGTTTTACACGCCATTTTTATAGGCAAAATAGCTGTTAATGTTTTCATGGCTAAATTTACACCTCACATTTTTAAGGTTGAAAGTATTGATTCAATTTCGAGATTTTAAAGATAAATTACTGAGTTTTCTGTTTGCAAATTAACAGCTGCAATAAATTCCGGTGTCTTGAAATATGCCTTGCAGAAATTGCCTCCTCTAGAGAGAAATTCTCATTACTGTCAGGCTGCTAAACCCCTTTTAATAAACCGCACAGAACACTCAAATAATGGTTGTTTGAGCGTACTCTGTAGTCTATAATAAAAAAAAATTAATGCAGATAAAAATGTTCCCGCATTTATATGCCTCCAAAGGTTAATATCAGCTGATCATTTTCTGACATCATGCAAACACATACATATCAGTGTACGTACATGCGCACACACAAACACACACGGTCGAACACGCGTATCTGCGAGATTCTATTAAATACAAATGACCTGCTTCATAAGCATTGGAAAACAGCCCAATCTAACCTAATTCCTCGCATCGCAGGAACGCTCTGCCTTCAAAAAAGTGATTATAGTTAATTCACATGATTCGGCCGTTGTTTGTACAAGCGGAATAATTTCCCCATTAGGACCCGGCCTCCTCCTCCTCCTCCTCCGCGCCCAGGGATGACGGTACAAAACGAGTTGCTTGTTTGTTGGTATCCAATTAGATTAAGCCCATAATAATGAGATACCTTCCGAAATGGACGGCGGGAGGTGGGGTCGCTTGATTGAATTGCGTCCAGAGAGAGAGAGAGAGAGAGAGAGAGAGAGAGAGAGAGAGAGAGAGAGAGAGAGGAATCGAAATTGATGGGAAATTTGCAGGAGAGAAAACATTTCCCTACTTGTTTGTGCCTGGATGTGGGCGTGTGTGTGTCTACATGAGAGAGAGAGAGAGAAAGAGAGAGAGAGAGAGAGAGAGAACATCGGAAATGATTGGAAATTTACTAGAGAATAACAATTCATTGTGTGCGTGGAGAGAGAGAGTGAGAGAGAGAGAAGAGAGAGAGAGAGAGAGAGAGAGAGAGAGAGGGGGGGGGGGGGGGGGGGGGGGGTTATATTAATGTTGTGTAGCCTGGAATTTGAGGCAGAGGTATACGGGACAGCCACCAAATATCCGTATCTAGCCCAGGTATGAAAAAAGGGTTCGTAAGGAAACACCCCCCCCAAAAAAAAAAAATAAATAAATAAAATAAAATGTATGACCCCGAAGGAACTGGCAGATCCTCCTGCGAAGGGGAGGTTTCTGTAAAGAAAACTTTTCTCATTCCTCACGGAGGCAATTAACCTATCTACCAATTTATCATGAATAACAATGGCCTGCAACGCCTTCCTAGAGTCGACGCATGTGCAGAAGAACCGTTTCGCAGAATTGCGGACGGAACGATTTTACAGGTCACTGTTTCAACTTTCATAGATTCTTGGGCCGTTTTCGGAATAACAACGACAATTAATTTGGTGAATTTGGGATGGTCGTCTCTCTCTCTCTCTCTCTCTCTCTCTCTCTCTCTCGTAGGGGGTTTGTCGTCAGTGCACGTCACGTGGTGCATTGTAGGCATTACTAAAGGTTCTTTATAGCGTCCTTTCAGCCCCTAGCTGTTTCAACCCTTTTGATTCTTTTTTTACTGTACCTCCATTCATATTATCTTTCCTTCCATCTTGCTATCCACCCTCTCCTAACAATTATTCATAGTGCATCTGTGAGGTTTTCCTCCTGTTACACCTTTCAAACCCACCTGCTCTCAATTTCCTTTTCAGCGCTGAATGACCTCATAGGTCCCATGCTTGGCCTTTAGCCTAAAATCTATATTCCATTCTATTCCAGTCTCTCTCTCTCTCTCTCTCTCTCTCATGTTCAACATGTCTATCATGGATAGACAATGTTATTAAATCAAGATTGAATGTACAAATAGTTGAGGATGAAGAAGAAGAGGAAGAAGAAGAAGAAAAAGAAGAAGAGGAAAACGGAAGAGAAGTAAACAAAAATGAAATGACAGAAAAAAATAAGGAAAACAAAGAACAAGATAAAAGTATGGATGCAGAGATACTCATTGATACTACATATGAGGCAATAAAGCAGCATACCTACGAAGAAATAAATTACGATATGACAACAGAAAAGCAAATCCCGAAGAGGCTCTACCCAGATCTACACAATGACGGGAAAGAGGAAAAAATAGACAAGAAAGACAAAATCTGCAACCTTTTGAAAAGAGGGAATTGCAGATTTGGAGAAAGATGTTACTACAAACATCCTAAGGTATGTCAAAACTATGAAATATATGGTAAATGTGCATACTTATATGGCTATGGGGATGATTGCAGAGATCTGCATCCAAAAAATATGTAAAAACCTAAAAGAAGGAAAAGGATGTAAGTTCGACAAAAAAATGCAAATATATGCACCCTGTAGCCATGAATCATAATCAAATAAATAACCAACCAAGTAATAAAATCCAAAATAAGAAAGAAACAAATAAAGAGAGAAATCAAGAATATCAGGTAAAAGAGAAAAGCAAACCACCAATGAGATATGCAGAGGTGTCAGCAAAAAATTTCAAAGCATCAGCTCCGAAATTCTACTCAAGAGATAATAACTGTATTTATTATGCAAGAGGATATTGCAGAAACAGAGAAAATTGCAGATTCAGACACAAAATGAATAATTATGATGAAGGAAGATCAATATATGGAAAAGTTGGATTTTTTAATGTCAGAATTTCTGGAAATGAAAAAAAGAACAACATACCAGAACAGGAAAGAGACATGGGAAATCCTTATTACTACCAATATTAAATGAAGGAGAAAACACGCAAACCATCATAGTGATGAATGCGCAGGGTTTAGTTAAGAGTAACTCAAAAGAAAAATAGAGTACTTAGAAGAACTAACCCAAAATGAAAAGAAAATAGATATAATGAATATAAGTGAAACCTGGTATTCCCAAGAGACTGGGAATGATGATCAAATAAAAGGGTTCCAAACTTATAGATCAGATAGAAAAAATAGGAATCAAGGGGGAACCGCAATATATGGGAAAGACAAAAAACAAGGAAAAATATATGAGAAATATAGTAACTCAGAATGTGAACTAATAGCGGTTAGAATTTGAATCTGAAAAATTGATGATCATAGTAATATATAGACCTCCTAATACTAAAGAGTTTGACTTAATAATTAAAAATTGGATGATATATGTAGAAATCACAAGGACTGGACTATTCTCCTATCTGGTGACTTCAACTTTCCTTTCGTAGAATGGAAAGAACGAATAGGAGACTGTGGTTGTACTTATACATATAAAAAAGAGAGTAATAGTAGTGCAGAAGATAAGAGGCAATTTGAAAAGCTATTAGATATGCTACTAGAATACAACATTCAACAAATAAATCACCTGCCAACAAGAAAGGAAAATACTTTAGACCTAGTATTTGTGAACGAGATGAATTATGTTAAGAAATAATAGTTTATAATGCGAGTATTTCAGATCATAATGTCATAGAATTAACAGTTCATTCAAAGCAAGTGAAAATAGAGATAAGCAAGAAATGAAAAAGTGGGAAGGATATGGAAAATACAACTTCTACAGTAAAATATAAAATGGTCAGAAATTAATGAAGAATTAAACAAAGATTGGGATAACATTTTCGTAAGTGATGACATCAAGGGTAAATACGGAGATATTATATAAAATATTGGAGAAAATAGTGGATAAATATATACCGAAGAAGAAAAGTAAAACATCATTCATGCATACCAAGAGACAGAAGGATCTTGTTCCAGAAAATCAGAAAGTGGAAAAAGGTCTTGCAAAAGAAAAAAATGCATGGAAAGTTATAGAACTAAAAAGTAAGATAGAAAATGCAGAACAAAAGATTATACAATCAAAAGAAAATGAAAAACGGACTTGGAAGAAAAACCCTATTAAATATCAAGCAAAACCCCAAACTATTATACTCATATGCGAAGAAGATGAATAAAAGAAGAATAGAAATAGGCCCTCTGAGAATTGAAGGGAGATTAATGAATGAAAAAAAGGAAATTTGCAACATACTGGCAGAACGATATAAGAGAGAATTCAACCCTAGAATAGATAATGAAGATAATGATATAGAAGTAAGGGACGAAAATAGTGAATATTTAGCTGACATAGAAATTAATGAAGCTGATATTGTGCAGGCAATTAATGAAATTAAAAATGGAGCTGCTGCAGGGCCGGATGGAGTCCCTGCTATTTTGTTAAAGAAAGTAGTTCATTCTATCGCAAAGCCACTTGCAATATTATTAAGACAAAGTGTAGATACAGGCAAGATTTATGATGAGACAAATTAGCATATATCACCCCTACTTTCAAAAGTGGATCAAGACTAGAGGCAAGTAATTATAGGCCTGTGAGTCTAACATCACATATTATGAAAGTGTATGAAAGGGTAATGAAGAAAAATATTATGAAACATTTAATAAAAAATAATTTGTTTAATATAGGACAACACGGTTTCGTACCCGGAAAAAGTACACAAACCCAACAGTTAGTCCACCGTGAGAACATATTCAAAAATATGAAAAGCGGAAATGAAACAGATGTGGTTTATCTAGACTTTGCAAAAGCTTTTGACAAAGTAGACCATAATATATTAGCAAAGAAAATTAGAAAACACAATATCGTAGATAAAGTAGGAAGATGGTTAAAAGAATTTTTACACAACAGAAAACAGATAGTTATTGCAAACGATGAGAAATCGGATGAAACCAAGGTAATATCCGGTGTGCCACAAGGTACGGTGCTAGCTGCAATATTGTTTGTTATTATGATTGAAGACATAGACAGTAATGTTAAGGATTCGGTAGTGAGTAGTTTCGCTGATGACACAAGAATAAGTAGAGAAATTACTTGTGATGAAGATAGGAACGCTCTACAAAGAGACCTTAACAAAGTATATGATTGGGCAGAGGTAAATAGGATGGTATTTAACTCTGATAAATTTGAATCAATAAATTATGGAGACAGAGAAGGAAAGCTATATGCATATAGGGGACCAATAATGAGACAATCACAAATAAGGAAGCAGTTAAAGACCTTGGTGTGATGATGAATAGGAACATGTTATGCAATGATCAAATAGCCATTCTGTTGGCAAAATGTAAAGCAAAAATGGGAATGTTGTTACGGCACTTCAAAACAAGAAAAGCTGAACACATGATTATGCTTTATAAAACATATGTTCGTAGTCCACTTGAATATTGCAATATGATATGGTACCCACACTATCAAAAGGATATTGCACAAATAGAGAGTGTACAAAGGTCCTTTACAGCTAGAATAGAAGAAGTTAAGGACCTAGACTACTGGGAAAGACTACAATCCTTAGAATTATATAGTCTAGAAAGGAGAAGAGAACGCTACATGATAATTCAGGCATGGAAACAGATAGAAGGAATAACAGAAAATATCATGGAACTAAAAATATCAGAAAGAGCAAGCAGAGGTAGATTAATAGTGCCCAAAACTATACCAGGAAAAATAAGGAAAGCACACAGAACATTAATCCACTACGCACCAGCATCGATAATGCAGCGTCTATTCAATGCGTTGCCAGCTCATCTGAGGAATATATCAGGAGTGAGCGTAGATGTGTTTAAGAATAAGCTCGACAAATATCTAAACTGCATCCCAGACCATCCAAGATTGGAAGATGCAAAATATACCGGAAGATGTACTAGCAACTCTCTGGTAGACATTAGAGGCGCCTCACACTGAGGGACCTGGGGCAACCCGAACGAACTGTAAGGTCTGTAAGGTAAGGTAAGGTAAGGTCTCTCTGTATGTGTATGTGTGTGTGTATGTGTGTGCATGTCGGTCTGCTTTCCACAGTCGTTAACAGCCAACAGGACGACGAATTTGAGAAAGCTGTTTTGAATTCCCTCGTTAGCGCCTGAAAGATAGAGAGAGATGACCTAACCGCATGGCAAACTCGGAATTGCAAATTGCAGAAGCAAAACGCAACCTTTAAGGGATAAAAGCAAACTCGTCTCTGCATGAAGAATTGCTGTCTCTTTGGCCGTTATGAAGTCGAGACACGGGGACGTGTATCAGATACGGCAGCGGGGATTTCTAGCTTCGTAAATCTCTCGCGTCTAAAGTTTTATCTCATATTTGTGTTGGAATTCGATTCTTGTGGACGTGGGATCGAGACCACGTACTTCCAGGCTTTGTGTGTATGTGTGTGTGTGTCTTAGAGTAAGAGAGAGAGAGAGAGAGAAAGAATCTTTTTTTATTTATTATGTAAGCTGTGGTTCCAAGTCAGTGTTCGTTAGCCACGGTTAAATCATTTAACTTCAGGTATATATTATATAGAAGGACAGCGATGTCTCTGCCAGCCAGTTCTTCTGCTCCATGTATCATCACAAAACAAGCTGAAGATGGTAAAATGCTGGGACGTGGCTGCCATTTATCATGAGACAAGCGCGCTTGCGCTTCTTTGCGCGTCAAGCGTCAATGGACATGCTTGTGTTTGATCCCCCTTTTACAGTCACGGAAGTTGGTGAGAATTCGAGTCAGTTGTTTACCGAACGATCAGTTTGATCAAATGAAAATAGCGTCTTTTGTATGAATTGATTTTAGCTTCAAAATTGATACAACGTATCATTTTGATCCGCCAGTTTGAGGCTGTGAACTTGGGCAAGTGGCGCACCTATTCCCAATTTTGATTGCGAAGATCTTCATCTACGAGCGTTTCTGCGAGTAATTACACGCATGTAAAGTCCTCATTTCGAGCACATGCACCTATGATCTCCCGTGCGCATCTGCGCACGCACATGCGAGCGACGGAGACGAGCTTGCTGTTAAAAAGACAAGGCGAACTCATCAGCTATTCACCGAGCAAGCGGACTTCCCGCAGTCTGAACATCGATGGAGTCTTATTAATGACAGATATTTGCTGTCTATTCATCATCATCCAATGAGCCTGCATTGGCATGTCGCTAAGACCTTGCTGGGAATATTTAATTATCTCTCTCTCTCTCTCTCTCTCTCGTAGGTGTGTTTAACATTATATTCTTTTCTTATTTTTTGTTGTAGGCCATGCTCGTGGACTTTGATTTATGCAAGAAACCTACGTACCTCGAAAATTTTACTCTTAAAACTTGGATGGGGTGTCTGAGTGAGATTTTCTTTTGAGAGAGAGAGAGATATGTTAACTCTTTGAAAGCAAAAATAGAAATAAACAATGGATATCACGCTCACATGCACGTATGCATACAGGAACAACTAATGTTAAATATGGCAATATGCTGAACACTCAGGTCGTGGGTCTTGATACCTTATCCTAAATGACAGACGAGGTGATAAGGAACAAAACTGCAGCTTTTGCCAATCCTCGACGGGCCTGAGAGAGAGGGCGAGAGAGAGAGAGGAGAGAGAGAGAGAGAGAGAGAGAGAAGAGTAGAGGTGGTCACAGATGCCTGGGCCAAGCCAAAATGATGACTCTTTTGAGGCAGAGCTGGACAAGGCACGTCTAGAGACAGTTCATCAAAAAAGGAGCCTCTGCTTTTGGGGGTGAGGGTAGGGGAGTGGGAGGAGAGGGATGACTGTGCTTTCGTGGCTGGGGAAGGGAGTGGGAGGTTGAAGGAATGTTCCCAGAATTTGAAAACACGACGAATCAGCTGTAGCAATTCAGAATACGTAATACCTCCCAGGGAAGGAGTCGGAGGCAGCAATGAAGCGGAACTGATTGACAAAATGTTATCTCTCTCTCTCTCTCTCTCTCTCTCTCTCTCTCTCTCTCTCTCTCTCTCATAGTCCTTACTCCACTCACTCTTTCTCTCCTTCTAAGCTCATAGTTATTCCACTCCTTTATTTCTCACCACCATTTGCTAATTTTATATATATACATATATATATATATATATATATATATATATATATATATATATATATATATATATATACGTGTTTGTGGTCGAGGCTTTTTGACTTTTGCTCGTTGTGAACAATTGTAATAATAATAATAATAATAATCATAATAATAATAATAATAATAATAACAATAACGCAATACCATGGGACACCAGAGTTGAAGAGAAAGAAAGGGAAAAAATGGATAAGTATCAAGATCTGAAAATAGAAATAAGAAGGATATGGGATATGCCAGTGGAAATCGTACCCATAATCATAGGAGCACTAGGCACGATCCCAAGATCCCTGAAAAGGAATCTGGAAAAACTAGAGGCTGAAGTAGCTCCAGGACTCATGCAGAAGAGTGTGATCCTAGAAACGGCACACATAGTAAGAAAAGTGATGGACTCCTAAGGAGGCAGGATGCAACCCGGAACCCCACACTATAAATACCACCCAGTCGAATTGGAGGACTGTGATAGAGCAAAAAAAAAAAAAAAAATAATAATAAAAATAATATCCATTGGTACAGACTACCCCAGGGGATGTAGTGCCATCAGTGGATCCCATGCGGTGCACTGTAGGCGTTACTTAAGGTTTTTAGCAGCGTGCCTTCGGCCCCTAGCTGCAGCCACCTTCGTTCCTTTTACTGTATCTCCTTTCATATATTCTTTTTTCATCTTACTTTCCACCCTCTCCTAACACTTGATTCATAGTGCAACTGCTTTGAGGTTTTCCTCCTGTTACACCTTTCAAACCTTTCACTGTTAATTTCCACTTCAGCGCTGAATGGCCTCATAGGTCCCAGTGTTTGGCCTTTGGCCTAAATTCTTATTCAACTCGACTCTACCATTGGTACAGATCTAAGTTTTATTGTCAGTGAGGCATCTTATTTATATAATACATTTCCAGTTTGGTAAATATGGGCGGTTTGAGGTTCAACCTCTGATGTGTCAAAGTTTGATTTTCAATTATAATTCAAGTTTGCTTTCAGTTTCAGTCCTGTGTCTATCTTTACATAATTAGATTTATGTTTCTTATGAGAATTTTCGACTATCTTTTTTTCTGTATATTTTGCATGCACGCTTATTTGAATTTCGATATTAGACAAACACATTTTCCGTAAGGAAAGTAGGAAGCAGTGATAGATCTCTTAAGCATAGAAAGAAAATTCCAGGGAATCATGGATTGAGACGATCATAAATTTCACAAATTAAAATGCTATCAGAAATGGGGATCTGTTGGGATTTGCATAGCAAGGACTAAAATGATTCCATGGGCTTTTTTTTTTTATTCCCTTGAAAATTTTTCATCTGTCGTGATGAGACAGTTGTGCATTATTTAGCCAAGCTGAAGTTGGGCAGAATGAAACCAGTTTCCCAACCGCTATGAAAAGTTTTTTTTTTTTTTCTAGGGATCTTATCATGTAAGAGTCAGACCTAAATGATTCTATATGAATCATTATCATCCGAAACCTCATCTATCTCTTTTGGAGATAATCTTTTAACTTTTATCTCAGCTGAAGCAGCTCGTTAGAATAAAATTAGGTTACCGTAAACGAAGGGAGGGTAATTTAGCTTGAAGCTAGCCTGGGATTTAGATGAGATAGCGACGGTATTTTGAGAACGAGAAAGCAGACTCTTTTGATCTCATAGGACCACTTTGTCACGCAGATTCTTTTTGCCTTTTTCTTGCTGATATATATTTGACATTTAGTTTACCAGAGGTCGGGTAAAATTAAGTTAGTTTCCTAAAAACTAGAAAGATATTCTTTTTTCTTGCTGATATATATTTGATATTTAGTTTATCAATGGTCAGGTAGAATGAAGTTAGTTTCCTAATGACTAGAAAAGTTATTATTCTTTTTTCTTGCTGATATATATTTGATATTTAGTTTACGACAAGTCAGGTAGAATACAGCTAGTTTCTTAATGACTAGAAAATATATTATTTTTTTTCTTGCTGATATATATTTGATATTTAGTTTATCAATGGTCAGGTAGAATGAAGTTAGTTTCCTAATGACTAGAAAAGATATTATTCTTTTTTCTTGCGGATATATATTTGATATCTAGTTTATCAGAGGTCAGGTAGAATAAAACTAGTTTCCTAATGACTGGAAAAGATATTCTTTTCTCTTGATGATATATATTTGATATTTAGTTTATCAATGGTCAGGTAGAATAAAGCTAGTTTTCTAATTACTAGAAAAGATAACGTTAAAGATAAGCCAGAAAATAATGCAAAATCGAGTTTTTAATGGAAATGGACAGACATATCTGCCATCCTCACCTTGATGTAGATGGTGGTGTCCGTGTGCTGTTCCCCGTCGTCGGCTCTGACGGTCAGCTCGTACTCGCTCTTGGTCTCCCTGTCCAGCGTCTCCTGGAGGCTCAGCGAACCCGTCTCGGCATCGAGGGCGAACCTGTTGTCGTCCCCGTCCACGAGGGAGTACGTGAGCGTCCCGAGCGTGTCCGGATCCGTAGCCTTGATGGTGGCGATCTGCCGGCCGGCCAGCATGTCCTCGGACACGGTGAACCGCAGGGGCAAGTCGCCGAAGGAGGGCGGCGAGTCGTTCTTGTCCTGGACGGTGACTCGGACCTGCGGAGAGGAGAGAAGGGAAGGCGTTATTCACGATCTGTTTTTAGTGTTATTCGTTAGCATAATTATTACTCCTCTTCCATTCGTAAACTGAAAAACTGAAATGTCGAAGAAAGCAAGCAGTTATTCATTATACGTACCTTTATATTCTTCTCCGTATGTTTATTGTTTTAAAGTGTCAAGAGAAAACAATACATCATTCATTATTATCAGATTTCCCTTTTACTTGTACTCCATTGTCCTTCTGTATTATACATGTGGAAGAGTAAAACAAAGCAAGGGACGTCTTTAGTCATTGCTGTCAGTCACACGCGCATATAGATATAATATCTATATATATATATATATATATATATATATATATATATATATATATTATATACATATATATATATATTGTGTGTGTGTGTGTGTGTGTGTGTGTGTGTGCCTGTGTGTGTGTGTGTGTGTACCGAATTGAGAAGGAACTAAAAACATTCTCATTTTGGGTGGTGTCAATTGTACTGATTGATCTTGTGTGCTTTCCTTTATTTTAAAGATAAGCAAGAAAATAAGTTTCTGCAGTTCTCTCGTATTTATGTTCTTTATTGATTATTTGAGTTTTCATCGTAAGTATTCAGATTTTTTTTATTCTGAGTGCAAAGGTAAATGGAAATATATTTTATTCATTATATGTAACCGTATTCCATCATAATTTATTGTTTCCTATTCAGTTTGCTAGAGATTAGATTAATTTTAAACTGTTGATATTTTCATCACCATGTTCCTTATTATAGATTATATAGATATATATAGATATGTATATAATATATTAATATACAGATATCTATATATATATATGCGTGTATGTATATATATATATATATATATAATATATATATATATATATATAATATATATATATATATATATATATATTTTATAACACTTTGGCCAATCTATTCGCGTGTTGAAAATCAAAGAGTGGTGACATATCTTTTTTTATATTAAATTATTAATTTTGAATTTTATAAAGCCATTTCAGTCATAAACATACTCATTAGAAATTCTATGGTCTCTGTTGAACAGTAAAGTGAAAAAACCACTGGTTTTTCAGTATGTCTTTATTTACCTTATTTTCTTTCGGTTATTATTATTATTATTTTTCGGGCTCAAGAATGAAAAAAGGAGAAGGGTTTAGTCTTTTTGTTCACCTTTTATTAGTCTACTATATATATCATAAATCACATCACTTTAGTATGTTCTATTCTGTTGCTGAATAAATCAATGAAATACCAATGTCTTCGCATTGATTTGTTATTAGCTAAGATTATCATTTGAATATATAATAGATATATATATATATATATATATATATATATATATATATATATATATATATATATATATATATATAATGTTACTTGTCAGTATGTGATTTATTTTCTTGGCATGGAATTGTAAGAACGGGCTTTAATACCACGAAGTATAAACAAACACACACTAGAGTGTTCCTCCTTCCACGACGTGCTTTAAAAAGAAAACCCCGAGCCCACACACGCTCTTCGCCGGGTTATCAGCTTCGATCGAATTTTTAATTTGTGTAAAATATCAAAAGGAACCAAGTCCCATGTTTTCCGCCTGGGAGGATGTTTTCATCGGTTCCCTAGGCCTATAAGGAGGAGACAGCGGCGGCCTTCATTTAAAT
>NC_061091.1:56045340-56065340 GCF_015104395.2 Macrobrachium nipponense
TGGAATGCTTAAGTGAGCCTGGTCGTTAAACGCGGCTGAAGTTCGATCATATATAACGAAACCTAGATATTAAGCAAGTCTCAATTCGGCGGAGAACGGTGTTCTCTCTCTCTCTCTCTCTCTCTCTCTCTCAGGTCCAAGGTTGGTGATGGTGAGGCTGGGCTCCTTCGTTCAGATGAAATCAGAGACCCAACGACTTTGGTTCGATTTTTTTTTTTTTTTTTTTTTTTGCGGGACTTCCCTTGTCATTCTCCTATAGTTCTTTTTTCGTCGCTGACATCATGGGACGTCTAAGGACAATTATTATTATTATTATTTTATTATTATTATTATTATTATTATTATTATTATTAAAAATGTGGAAGCATTTGCATAAAACAAGCCATCTTCCAATGGATGACCCTTTTCCTTGATAACGAAAATCTTGGATTTGAATAACAAACAAAAATATGTGAATCAAAGACATTAATATTTACAGCATTATTGCAGAGAATAGCAAATAAGAAAATAAACGTGTCAAACTGGTTTATACATATATGATATAACGCAATACCTTATAGAAGGCGTTAAATTACCAAATTAAGACCACCTTTGCTATTTTTATCGGAGGGAATAAGATGATGTTACTGGCCGCAACTGAGTGACGCGCGCATGCGTCACATTGATGCCGCTAGGATGGATATTCATTTTATTCTAAAGAATCATTGATTTTTTCACGGGAAGTGAAATAAATAAATAGGCAGCAACGTAAGTACTGATACCTGACGTTTTTTTTTTTTTTTTTTTTTTTTTTTTTACAAAACTTTCCTGAGCAGCAATAATAATAATAATAATAATAATAATAATAATAATAATAATAATAATAATAATAATAATAATAATAAAATAATAATATGTGGCGCCGTGGAGGAGTGGGTTAGGTCGTCAATAGACTTAAGTCAAGTTAAGCAACATTGGGGCTGGTCAGTCGTTGGATGGGTGACCGCTCTCCTCGGCGTTGATTCCTTGGGAAAGGATCTTTACCATAATTTCCTCAGTCTACTCAGCTGTAAATGAGTACCTATCCCTGATGGGGTAGGGTCCAGCTATGGGTTAAATAGCAAAACTCAGCAATGATGGAAAGAAATGAAGGAATAAACGACAACGACGTAAATGGAACCTCTGGCAACAGAGGAGCTTCGTCCGGCAACCAGGTATTCAACCCAATTGTAGGGGAAGACGGTCAGGTACTTGGAGGTCGTCATCCAGCAACTGATCACCACAACGACAGTAATCAACAGCCTGAGTATTGGAGCTACAGAGGGGCAAAAAGAAGAAATGGACAAGAGAAGAAAATAAGGAAATGTGGAGATGCTACATCAGAAGCAACCCGACGGAGAGAGGATATAGAAGAAGATTGGTCAACATCTGGAATGAGAGGAATAACACCCCCCAAACAGAGCAGAGGCTGGCAGACCAAGTAAGGAACATAAAGAAAAAGAACTGGCTCTCCCCAACAGAAAGAGAAGAACTGGAAAGGGAAATGTCACACGACAACGAATTACACGAAGACGAACTGAGAGACGATGCCACAGAAGACGACAGGGAGGATGAGGTATCAAACAACGACACACGAAGAAACACCGACGAAGTAACAGAGAGGACGGAATGGGTAGAAAAGATTAGACAATGGATGGAGCCAGATACAGAGAGAACAAAGATCCCCTCCATGAAAGCCTACAACACCAAGAAATTAAGGGAGAAAACAAGTGAGGTCAATGAAATAAATGGGTCCTAATACACGCCACCAGTATCACAGAAACAAATAACTTGACATATGCAGGAGCAAGATTAGTAGCAGAACTGATGGGGATTCGAACAACAACACCACCGTCACAACCAACCCAACAGAAACCAAAACAGCAACCTCCTTGGAAAAGGCGCCTGGAAAAGCAAATCATGGTGATGAGATCTGACTTGAGTAAACTGAAAGAGATGGCAGAAAAAAGGCTAAGAAGCAAGAAAACAAGGGAGGAACTCAACGAGAAATACAAAGTACAAGAGAGGGGACTAAACAACACAATAGAAGATGTAAAACAGAGGCTTAAGGCCAAAGCACACAAGATCCAACGGTACATGAACAGGAATAAGGGATACCAACAGAACAAACTATTCGGCACCAACCAGAAAAGACTATACAGCCAACTAAGAGGGGAAGACAACCACCCAGAAATTCCTGAAGCCGAACCAAGTAAGAGACTCTGGAAAAAACATCTGGAACAATCTGGTATCACAACAAACATGCAACATGGCTCCAGGAAGTCAAGAAGAAGAAACAGGGAGAATAAAACAAAGATTCACAGAGATCACGACAGACACAGTCAGACACCAACTAAAGAAAATGCCAAACTGGAAAGCCCCAGGTCCCGATGAAGTCCATGGATACTGGCTCAAAAACTTCAAGGCCCTACACCCACGAATAGCAGAACAACTCCAGCATTGTATCTCAAATCACCAAGCACCCAAATGGATGACCACAGGAAGAACATCCTTAGTACAAAAAGACAAGAGTAAGGGAAATATAGCCAGTAACTACAGGCCTATCACCTGCCTACCAATAATGTGGAAGTTACTAACAGGTATCATCAGTGAAAGGCTATACAACTACCTAGAGGAGACAAACACCATCCCCCACCAACAGAAAGGCTGCAGAAGGACCGTGTGGGGGCACAAAAGACCAGCTCCTGATAGACAAAATGGTAATGAAGAACAGTAGGAGAAGGAAAACCAACCTAAGCATGGCATGGATAGACTATAAGAAAGCCTTCGACATGATACCACACACATGGCTAATAGAATGCCTGAAAATATATGGGGCAGAGGAAAATACCATCAGCTTCCTCAACTGGAATACAATACTTACAAGCTCTGGAATAAGACTAGCAGAGGTTAATATCAGGAGAGGGATCTTCCAGGGCGACTCACTGTCTCCACTACTCTTCGTAGTAGCAATGATTCCCATGACAAAAGTACTACAGAAGATGGATGCCGGGTACCAACTCAAGAAAAGAGGCAACAAAATCAACCATCTGATGTTCATGGACGACATCAAGCTGTATGGTAAGAGCATCAAGGAAATAGATACCCTAATCCAGACTGTAACGAGAACTGAAGGGATAAAGCTACCAGATGGGAGCAACATCAAACACATAGATGAGACAGGATATAAATACCTGGGAATAATGGAAGGAGGAGATATAAAACACCAAGAGATGAAGGACACGATCAGGAAAGAATATATGCAGAGACTCAAGGCGATACTCAAGTCAAAACTCAACGCCGGAAATATGATAAAAGCCATAAACACATGGGCAGTGCCAGTAATCAGATACAGCGCAGGAATAGTGGATTGGACGAAGGCAGAACTCCGCAGCATAGATCAGAAAACCAGGAAACAAATGACAATACACAAAGCACTACACCCAAGAGCAAATACGGACAGACTATGCATAACCAGTGAAGACGAGTGGCTAAAGAGTGCATGGGAAGAAGGACTAATAAAAGTAGACGAAGACCCAGAAATATACAGAGACAGGAGAAAGACAGAAAGAACAGAGGACTGGCACAACAAACCAATGCACGGACAATACATGAGACAGACTAAAGAACTAGCCAGCGATGACAATTGGCAATGGCTACAGAGGGGAGAGCTAAAGAAGGAAACTGAAGGAATGATAACAGCGGCACAAGATCAGGCCCTAAGAACCAGATATGTTCAAAGTATGATAGACGGAAATAACATCTCTCCCATATGTAGGAAGTGCAATACGAAAAATGAAACCATAAACCACATAGCAAGTGAATGCCCGGCACTTGCACAGAACCAGTACAAAAAGAGGCATGATTCAGTGGCAAAAGCCCTCCACTGGAGCCTGTGCAAGAAACATCAGCTACCTTGCAGTAATAAGTGGTACGAGCACCAACCTGAAGGAGTGATAAAAAACGATCAGGCAAAGATCCTCTGGGACTATGGTATCAGAACGGATAGGGTGATACGTGCAAACAGACCAGACGTGACGTTGATTGACAAAGTCAAGAAGAAAGTATCACTCACTGATGTCGCAATACCATGGGACACCAGAGTTGAAGAGAAAGAGAGGGAAAAAATGGATAAGTATCAAGATCTGAAAATAGAAATAAGAAGGATATGGGATATGCCAGTGGAAATCGTACCATAATCATAGGAACACTAGGCACGATCCCAAGATCCCTGAAAAGGAATCTAGAAAAACTAGAGGCTGAAGTAGCTCCAGGACTCATGCAGAAGAGTGTGATCCTAGAAACGGCACACATAGTAAGAAAAGTGACGGACTCCTAAGGAGCAGAATGCAACCCGGAACCCCACACTATAAATACCACCCAGTCGAATTGGAGGACTGTGATAGAGCAAAAAAAAAAAAAAAAAAAAAAAAAAAAAAAAAAAAAAAAAAAAAAAAAAAAAAAAAAATAATAATAATAATAATAATATTAATAATAATAAAAGGCAAAAATTTAACACAGTCTATAAATTGATGGAAATAAAATAAATATAATGAGGTGAATTCACGGTGCTGAATTGTTAGAGGACAACATCTCGAGCTCCGCATCGAAATCCCGATTTAACCAACCGTAACCTATACGGGTACTACATACATATCCAGAGAGAGAGAGAGAGAGAGAGAGAGAGAGAGAGAGACGAGAGAGAGAGAGAGAGAGAGAGAGAGAGAGAGAGAGGAAGCTTTTTGGTAGACAGACAACAAGTCAAGGGCCCACTGACAGAGAGAGAGAGAGAGAGAGAGAGAGAGAGAGAGAGAGAGAGAGAGAGAGAGAGAGAGAGAGAGAGAGCCTTGGTGGTCAAAGGAGAGAGTGAAATTAAGTGGAATAGAGGAAATCAAGGAGAAAGAAAAAGAGCACTGAGAAATTGACATGAATTCACATGAAAGGCCTGACCAAGTACAGCTCTTCTAAAAGAAAGAAGATTAAGGGTAACCCTCCAGGGCCAGTGAAGTTGTGGCACTCCCTGAAAACCTGGCTGGGAGGGGCACCTGACATAAGGGCTAGCAGGTACAGACACTAGCTGTTCAAGTTAGGGCATACTCTGTAAGGTGCAAGCCCAAATAGGGATATCCCCTCCCCAATAAAAGGCCAGCCCAAATAGGGATATCCCCTCCCCAATAAAAGGCCAGCCCAAATAGGGATATCCCCTCCCCAGTCAGGCCAGCCCAAATAGGGGATAGCCCCTCCCCAAACCAATAAAGGCCAGCCCAAATAGGGATAGCCCCTCCCCAGTAAAAGGCCAGCCCAAATAGGGATAGCCCCTCCCCAATAAAAGGCCAGCCCAAATAGGGATATCCCCTCCCCAGTAAAAGGCCAGCCCAAATAGGGATAGCCCCTCCCCAATAAAAGGCCCGCCCAAATAGGGATATCCCCTCCACAATAAAAGGCCAGCCCAAATAGGGATATCCCCTTCCCAATAAAAGGCCAGCCCAAATAGGGATAGCCCCTCCCCAATAAAAGGCCAGCCCAAATAGGGATATCCCTTCCCCAATAAAAGGCCAGCCTAATTAGATAAATCCCCCAATTGAAGGACAGCCATCCCAAATATAAACCCCCTCCCCCAAAAAGTAAAATGTAAGTCCAAATAGGAACCTGTATCCCCGAAGTGCCAGCCCAAATAAAGACGCTCCCTGTGAACCCAAACAGGGACACCCCCATGTAAAGGGCCAATCCAGATAGGGTCAACTCCCTGGAAAATGCATGCTCAAGTAAGGCCATCCTCCTCTCAAGGGCCAGCCGAAGTTGGAGCACCCCGCTTATAAAGTCTAGTTTAGGGGCAATTCCAATTAGAGGCACTACCCCGCAAAGGGCCAGCCCACCAATGGACAGACGTGTAGGGGAACCCCAGCCCCTATATATAGTACCAAAGGGACAGCCAAGTAAAGGAAACTCAGTAAATGGCCATTTCCTTCGTTGCACCTCTAATCCCCTGTTAAAGGCCAGCAAAGTTAGGGAATTTCTGGTTAAGGGCCATTCAAGATGGGCTAACTCTTTCCCTTCCAAACCAAATAAGGTGACCATCCAGAAGACCAGCCAATGATGAGTTCTTAGCACCAAGGGCCGGCCAAGTAGGAGTAGCCCCGAAAAAGGGTCAGTCAAGCAGGGACACACCTCTAAAAGGCCATCCCAATAGGAGCACCCACCCCTCCCATCCGCATAAAGAGTCCGACAAGTAGGGGCACCTCCGTAGAGGTAGTCCCTAAAAGGGCCAGCCAACTAGGGTCCCCCCTGAAGAGGTAGTCCCCTCCCTCCAGCCCCATAGGGGCCCAGCCATCGCCGCAGCCAATACTTGCAATTACTAGTCAATCGGATGATCAGGAGACAGAAATGCGTCGTCATGGCTGAAATATAAATAATTCCGCGGGGTGGAATATTTACCGGGATATTTGTGCTGGTTCACCATCATTTTGAGCCTGATCTTTTATTATGCATCGCCTCTCACCAGAAAAGGATCTCTTAGGTACAAATAATCCGGCCCGAGTCTCTCTCTCTCTCTCTCTCTCTCTCTCGGGAAGAGGAAAAGCGAAAGAATTAATATTCATGGAAGTGAACGGTGGATTCCGGTTTCTTTTATTGTTATTTTTTTTCCAAAACACAAAGAAACAGGTGTTTGCAGGTATGACTGAGTCCGTGTAGTAGTTTTTTTTTTTTTTACAATTTTATTTTACAATTAGATTCATCAGTTTAATCTCCTTGCATAATGGTGAATGAGACTTTGGTGAAAATTATCCAATAATCTACTGCTTTCCTCCTTTCCACTCCATCGTACAGATGATTTAAAAAATAAATTCATTGTGTTTTCTATGCCTTCGTACCAGAAATGTGTTTTGCAATAAAGTAAATTATTTAAGAAGTGTTTAAATTGCTGTGTTAATGTAGGGGTCAGTGACTTTGTAATAAGATTCTCTCTCTCTCTCTCTATCTCTCTCTCTCTCTCTCTCTCTCTCTCTGTTTCCTTTCGAGTCTTCACTTCATAAATTCCACCTTGATTACCATTTGCATAAATAATAGAAGTTCTTCCATTGATCGGAAATACCTGTTGCAGGATTCATAGGACGTTTCGGGTGGTTTTATAAATAAAGTTGTTGAATAATAATAATAATAATAATAATAATAATAATAATAATAATAATAATAATAATAATGACTGATAAACGTAGACGAAGATCCAGAAATATACAGAGAAAGGAGAATGACAAACAGAAGAGAGGAATGGCACAACAAACCAATGCACGGACAATACATGAGACAGACTAAAGAACTAGCCAGCGATGACAATTGGCAATGGCTACAGAGGGGAGAGCTAAAGAAGGAAACTGAAGGAATGTTAACAGCGGCACAAGATCAGGCCCTAAGAACCAGATATGTTCAAAGAACGATAGATGGAAATAACATCTCTCACATATGCAATACGAAAAATGAAACCATAAACCACATAGCAAGCGAATGTCCGGCACTTGCACAGAACCAGTACAAAAAGAGGCATGATTCAGTAGCAAAAGCCCTCCACTGGAGCCTGTGCAAGAAACATCAGCTACCTTGCAGTAATAAGTGGTACGAGCACCAACCTGAAGGAGTGATAGAAAACGATCAGGCAAAGATCCTCTGGGACTATGGTATCAGAACAGATAGGGTGATGCGTGCAAATAGACCAGACGTGACGTTGATTGACAAAATCAAGAAGAAAGTATCACTCATTGATGTCGCAATACCGTGGGACACCCACCAGTTGAAGAGAAGAGGGACAAAAAAAATGGATAAATTTATTCAAGACCTGAAAATAGAAATAAGAAGGATGTGGAATATGCCAGTGGAAATTGTACCCATAATCATAGGAACACTAGGCACGATCCCAAGATCCCTGAAAAGGAATCTAGAAAAACTAGAGGCTGAAGTAGCTCCAGGACTCATGCAGAAGAGTGTGATCCTAGAAACGGCGCACATCATAAGATAAGTGATGGACTCCTAAGGAGGCAGGATGCAACCCGTAACCCCACACTATAAATACCACCCAGTCGAATTGGAGGACTGTAAAAAAAAAAAAAAATAAAAAAAAAAAAAAAATAAAATAATAATAATAATAATAATAATAATAATAATAATAATAAAATAATAATAATAATATAATAATAAGAATAATAATAATAATAATAATAATAATGAAATGTTTGGGGATATAAAAGATCCGCCAAGGATGAGCATTCCACTCCTCCCAAATAATTCCTCCTCAAAAGTCTCATTCCTGTTTCTCCCAGTGTAATCATTTGTTGCCAGTCACAGAGAAACAAACTTATTTATCAAAATTTGCGGGAATATTGCATTTGGTTTTAGTTTCTTAGCCCTGGGACATTTGAAACGAGGATAAGATTCTTCCTCCCACAAGTTACCTTCCTATCTTTCCCAAAATGCTTCTTAGAATTTAGATCAGAAAAGGGGGGTTCTCTGGCAGTCGAATAACATGGGGGGAACTTCATGTAAAGACTGAAAGGTCTTGAAGACTATATAACCAAATGCTGATTGAAAGACTTTTAGAATTTTACTGGTAATTTACTCAGTTGTTACGTCGCTTTAGTTTTAATATTTAACTCTTACATATATTTCTACTTATTTAGTTTACCTATGTTGCTGGTTATTTAGTTTTCCCGACCAATGATGCTGTTATTTTAGTAGTTTTCTTGACCGGTATTTCAATTTATTTAGTTTTCTTGCCTTGTGACATAGTATAGTACATTGCTCCTCAATCGTTGCTGTTTAATTTTTGTGGCCACTGCTGTTTCTCAAGTTGTGTAGACACATTGTTGCTTATTTACTCTTTTCTAGATTTTTAGTTCTTATTACTCAAATTTCTTATTATTATTTAGTTCTTCTGACCTATATAGCTATTTCCTAAGTTTTTAATTTTTGATGTCTTTTATTTATTGTTCTTCTGGCTTCAATCACTGTTTAATTATGTACGTGAATATCGGTTTGATGATGAATTAATTTGGTATAATTCTTCTCTCCTTATGCTCAGCTGTCACGTTTGTGCATCGTGCTCAGTAGAATGTCTGTGTGCAAGCGAATGACCTTTTAAGATTGTTCCGTAGTCACATATCTTCAGTAGTTACTTCAGTGACCTCATGAACTGCCGGACATTTCAGTGACTTCATGAATTGATAGATAAATAGTTATTTTAGTGACTCTGTGGTTTAGTAGATTTCTTTGTCCGAGTCTATCCCATTGGCATTCAAATTAATCATATACATGGTAATTTTTTTTTAAATGTTTACAGTTATGTAAAAGACGGCATTTCTTCGAGAACATTATTATAATGTGTATGCATGTATGTAAAATGTTTGATTTTATTACTAGTATTATTATTTTTGGCTGACAGCTAACTCCGTGAAGACAACGAAATTTCCTGTAACTCTGCTCTTTTGCTTTCTCCTTTACAGACATTTCGATTTTTATTTTGCATTCACCTCTCGTGGGCTTAGCCCGTTTCCAGGTTCTTGTATAGTTTTACGTCAGCGGTTCGTGCACCTCAGTCAGGCCCCGCCCATACCCCAATGTACTTAATGATAACCTCTTAAGAATCTTAACGTAGAGTCACACGGTTCAGCTCTTAAGAAGGAGAAATGCAGATAGGTAGAATCGTAGGGTTAATGTTTTAGGAGTTGCTTTTTTTTCCTTTTTTTCTTTTTTACTCGGTTTGATTACGAATAACTTTTTGGTTTCCATTTCCTGACGGTTGAATCTTTTTATATTTTGGAATCATTGGCATGTTTAGATATTTATGACGATTATTGTTTATGAATTGTCGTTCATTGTTTAGGGCTCATATATACAAAAAACCTTCATCTGTTCTTGTTTGCTGTTTATCCCGTTGCGTGTCAGTGGTCTCTAAATATGTGTCAGTTTTTCAAAATTTCCATTCATGTTATTTTCAAAACCCAGTTCTGTCCTTTTCGAGAAGCCTTTCATTCGAGGAGAGATACTACGTTTGTGTCGACGTCTCTCTGCCTGGCCGTATGACTCTCTCATGTTCCATGCTCTACTGCCCTTGCTCTCGCTCAAATACCCCATCCCATAAGCCCCTTCTTCTTCCCTTCTATCAAGCCCCGAGGTCCGAGTGGCGCACCATGCCCCCGCGAGCCCTTCGCGAAGCACTTTGCGAAGAGGGCTGAAGAAGCAGCACTTCCATCTCTCGGAGGGCATTACCGACCTTGCGAACGCTGTTGGAAATCTCTGTTTCGGCCCAAAGATTACAAGGTGGCAAGGGAGCGGTAATCCGGTATGTCGGCGGGGGGGTGGGGAAGGGGGCTTCTCTTCTTTTCCCTCTGCCCAATGACATGAGGAATTTAAGCGGGGGAGGGAGGGGCTGGGGGCTGCTCTCGGATCCAGCTTCCATAGACTTAATGCTCTTTAACGGTTATCATAATTTGCATATTGCTAAAGGGGCGAGTTGCTTTTTTCTTCCATTGTTTCAGCATTTTGTACGAGTCATCTGACTGGCCTAGTTATTTCGGGTAACGAACGGAAACCTTTTTGTCTCGTGGTGCTGCGGGGAAGAGCAGATCGTGTCTGGTCTGTGGCGCCATTCCTGCACAGCAATGTTTATGATTCATTTTCAATTTTAAATATTCTTTTCTGTTTGTTTTTTTAGACGCGCAATTAAAAATATGCATATCTGCTCACAGAGCGATCCAGGGCTGTGAAAAGAACACCTGATCATAGCTAAGCCGTGACTAGTTAAGAACTGCAACGTTAATATTTTATGGAGCTTCCTTTTATAAGGAAATGATCGCATCCAAACTCGGTTAATGTTGCTCGTTTCAGCCACCAGCTGTATAGCAAGCGTATCACTCCATTGAGTTGGTATGTGTGCTCGCGCATGTGTGTGTATATATATTTACACATCCTTTTCATTAACGATGTTAATTCACTAATTTATTGTAAAATCGGTGCTAAGAAGTCTGTACGCCGTATCGCCACGAGACTGTATTAGCATGAATGATTTATGTGCAAAGAAGTAATATTTGCAATGTTATTTTTTCACTCTTGCCCAGTTGCATTTACGAACTTGAAACTAAGTCGCTCTTGTTTTGTTTCAAAACGAGTTACGTTTTCAGTTCTTCCATTGTTAAAATATTAACAATGTTGGACCTTGTGACTGGCGACAAGTTTTTGGGAAAGATAAGAATGTAAAGACAAAAATTAGTAAATAAATTCACGATTTAATTTGAGAGTGATCAAGAAAAATAATAAACTATCGGTCTCATTAATATATGATACATTTTCCATGCTGCAAAATATATAATGTTTAATGTGTTATATTAAGGTTTAATTTTCACATTTCTATTTCAGGTGGAGTTACATGCAGTCTGCGTTTTCATTCGTTTGGTTTTATTTTCGTAAACTGAATAATGTATATATATTTATCGTGAGAAGAGTCCGTAATCATTAGTGATTGTAAAGTCTTGAGGAATTCCATTTTACTGCACCTACCAAATTCTTAACTTGAAACAATGGTTTTGTCCTTTCCACGATTTTGACTGAAGTAATGTAAGAGAGGAAATGATAGTTGTATAAATAGCTGCAAAATTATATATCACTGATTTTAAGTTCGATGTAAATAGGTGAGAGAGATATGCAAATAGGCAAGAGAGAGAAAGAGAGAGAAAGGGGTCCAGGGGCTGGGGTGCTGATGATTAGGTATGACAGAGGAGCTGGGAATGTGTTATGGCATCAATAAACTATACTTCCGGTGTACAGAAGACAGTCATTCAGAACAATTTGAGAATTTATTTAGCAGTAGCCGTCCTTGAATGCTGGAACCACCTTCAGAAGGCGGCTGGTAGAAAGATGAAGGAAATAAAAGCTAACATGTTCAAGAAAACATTTGTGCTTTGAAGAAATTCTTGCTGCAACTAGAAAATAAAATGAAAAGGGAAAGCGATTCAAATGCTGTAGTTATGGAATTGGTAATGGGATATTGGTATAGGTAGGATTCTGTGTCAGCTATGAATAGGTGTTATTCATGTTAGAATGCTTTATGCAGTAGCCTTCTTATTGTGTTGGCGGATTGCAGTCACAGTTTTCTTATTTTTAATTGGTATTTACAGTACCTCTTTTGTTTCTTTATTAATTCCCTCTGATAATTTGTCAAAAGTGTTACGATATAACTAAAATACTAGTCAACTCAAATGCTTGACAACATCAGCAAAAAATAGCGATGTATTTATGTATTTAAAGATGTGAAGTAAAAAAAAAACTGATATAATGTAGATGTCGTCGAGAACAATAATATTTGATTCAAACCTTTACTGCACCTGCCTAAATTCAGTTGCTTCTGATGTACAAAAATTCGCTCTAGAGAATAGGGATATTGACCCCTGAGGAAGAGTGTGGAGGAAAGGAGAGGACCTGGTAGGAGGGGTATGGGGGTGAGAGGGAGGAGAATTATGAAGGTCAGGGCACACAATGACCTCCTCTCCCACTAAATCCCTCTCCCTGCCCATACCGCAACAGCCCCCTCCCCCCTACCCCACCTCCAGTGCCAGATGGGAGAGGAAGTAAGAAGAAAAGAAATTCTGCATTACATAATTTTGTTTATTGGAGTCTCAAGTTATTGTGGTTACTATAACAACATATTTCACTGGATTGGAAGATATATATATATATAATATATATATATATATTATATATATATATATATATATATATAGCTATGATATATATATATATATATGATAATTATCTAGATATAGATATATATTATAATCTATATATATCTATATATATATATATATTATATATATATATATGTATATATATAGTATACATAGAGAGAGAGAGAGACGAGAGAGAGACGAGAGAGAGAGAGAGAGAGAGAGAGAGGGGAGGGGACTGTAGGATCTATGTATTATTACCAAAAATTCCAAGCTGCTTAAGGGGCACTAATAGATCGTCAAATGAGACACCCCATTGTTCATACTGCTTTTGTTAATAAATACGGGATTCCCCTATTTAGGGTTTGGATATACACTTTCTCAGACTAGGATATAAGTCTTAGGAATAACGCACTATCCAGGGAGTAAATTGAAATATCGGACTAAGAGACAACACACCAGAGCGAGAGAGAGAAATGTTTTCTCACAATTGCCGAATTTTGTACGAATTCTATCTGAGATAAAACGTTTCAGATCAGTTCACCTGCTTAGCACATCTGGAATTCTGTTGATGTGGACTTGCCCGAATTTCGGTTAATTTACATGTGTATATCCAAGTTAATGAATCGTTAATATTGTTTTTGTTGCCGATAATTAGCCCAGTTGTAAGTAAAGCTATAAATTGGTGATGGGAATTGTCATGCTTTGGATTTTCCAGTTGTAATCGTAACGGTATTCAAGTGCTTTTATACCAACGACAATAGTGAGTTAGTGGATTTTTTTTTTTTCATACATGTCGTGTTGAAAACTGGCATAATATTTCTTTGATTGATGTTGTTATATTCCGTCGCGGAGAACACTCATGATGTGGGGAGAAACCCTTTAGTTGGATAACTGTAGTCCTCATTATTCATTTGCTTGTAGCAATCACATTCTATTAGAACGCAAATGTAGGAAAATGACATGGCGGCGAAGGCAACATTTCAACAAATACTCTTTTCCAATCTGTACTTCATCTGCAGTTTCTTAGCAATCAGTGCCTTGTTGCTGGACTGGCGACTGTATTTTAAACTGTCCACACGAAGACCTTCAAAGAAAAAAACGTAATTACTTTTCGCAGCGGACAACGTACCGGACCATGCAAGCGTCCGGTAAAGAGTACCTTCGGCCTGTGTCATTCCGGTGTGATGGTATCGTTCTCAGCGCGAGACTGGTATCGTACCCAGCGAGAAACTGGTATTCGTTGGAAACTACTTCATTTCCAGGAAGACCGAAAGACGTATTCCATGCCCCCTGGATCTCTCGTTCTTGCAGCCTTCCCACCCTCATTCCAGAGTTCATCATGCCAGGTCTCCGCTACATACCCCCATTCATTCCTGGTTCTTCTGAGAGGCCGCATGCCCAGCGTCGAATGTCGGTTCCTTGCTTTGGGATCGCCGAATAACTCTTTGAAACCTGTTTTCTCCTCTCTCAGCTTTTCAGCTTCGCACAACTGTTATTTGCATCAACTAATTGTGATTGGAATGCCGTTTCCAATCTGTTAATTCCTGGTTCATCCCCCCCCCCCCTTTTTTTTTTTATTGCACTACTGCCTAGTGGTTCCAGAATTCATCATATCAACGGCCTGACAATCTTCGCTTTATCAACTACCGGAGCCTTTCCAGTAATTGGGATTTACTGCTTAATCTACTCATGTATGTACTATTTTACCAATGACTTTGGAATTGTCACATCCAAAGCTTGTCAATCTCTATTCTGTTAACCGCCCATATATTTTTTTCCAGTTATATTACCTTACCGTTTTATTCAGTTTTATTAAACCATGTTTCCAGCGTGAGAGACTCCATACTATCAGCTGTCTTGATGTTTTCCAGAATTATACCCTACATTCGCCGTTCCATTGGAACTACAACTCCGAAGTTTCCAGAATTTAAAATTTCAGCAGCCCGGCAATTTCCATTCCGTCAACTGCCCATCTACTTCACAAAGGAGTTTTTCATTCCAGGGAATGTTGTGACGTCGCCCTCCGCTTCAGCATTTTCTCGCGGAGATCTCGTGTTGCATTCCATGAATTAGTCGCAGCGGATAACAGCCGCATTGATTCCCAGGGATCCATAGGCCAGACCATGTTATTATCTTTACCTTTGATCCTACCTTTTGGTTAGGGAAAGAGGCTGTGTCCGACCTTGACTCTTCCGAGAGGTATGGATGGAGGAGCTCTTGGCCCGGTTTCTGCATCCGTTAAAATGCCTTCTGAAGGCGTATTCTTCCTAAACGCAACTGGGGTCCTCATACGTTTTTATACATCACTCTGTACCATACACTCATTATATACAGTTATGGTGTATGTACCCGGTTGTGGTTTACATACCCGATTCAGCAGGTGCACACGGGCAAACGTACTCTGCTTTTTGTAACCTTGCAAAATGTGCTTTACCTTATTTTGGGAGGTTGATAGTATGCAAGAAAAAGAAAAAAAAGGCTCTCATGTAAATGAGGTCGCCTTTATTATTATTATTATTTTTCCATGCGCAGGCTCCGGCTGATGTAAAATGACTGAAACTATACGAAAACAGCATGTAACGGGGTACGGGTGGGTCATTTATATAAGCAAGGTTGGTCATTAACCTTCCTGACCTTTTGTTACATCAGATGGGGCATGATTTTTGGGGGGGGAGAATTTGTTAAGATCCTCTAAGACACCCAGGAGTGTCTTCACAATGTGTTATTCTTTTTGTCGAAGTGTTTCTAACATACACTATAAAATTGGCCGCCTTTACTTCGTCTCTTTCTTTACTGATATATTCAGTTGATTTTGATTCCTCTGACATTGTTAAATTGCTCCCGGAAGAAGATTCTTTTTTATTTTAGTTCTGAAATGGCTTTTTTTTACGTTCTTACTGTATTGTTGCATTGTTATTTCTTTCCGTCTCCGCTTTCCTCATTCATTCCAGGTTTCCTCCCCAAAATTTGAGAGAGACAAATGGACCAAGAAAACTCCCGCCATCATGTGAACTGAAGGAAAACAAAACTCCGAGGCATCATCACCGTGATTTACGAAACATCTGCATGCCCCCAAACCACCACTTTTAATCATCACGAAAATAACTTTGGACCCTGTGATACCAAGATCCTTTTGGAGGGGGTTGAGAGGGCCATAGGCACCCCACCTGCTCGAGGAGGGATCACCCCCGTTCACCCCTCTCCCCTTCCCCTTCCCCTTACAACCCCATCATCGTCATCTTCCTCATAACCCAGATCTCTTGGGGTCGTGTTTTACTTCCCCAAAGATGATATTGTACCTAAGAGAGCTAGGAACACCCCAGTAACACGCAACCCGTGTGAGAAAGAGGGAGAGAGAGAGAGAGAGAGAAAAGGTGACCCATCTGTAGACCCATAGTCTATGAAACTTGAGAAAATGCAGTGCTAAAAGCTGTGAGGAAGACTTCGAGAGAAGTGATTTTCAAAATTACTATCAAAAGAGCATAGCTAAAGAAGACAGGATGCAATCTTACTTCCCAGATACGAAACTCTTCTGATGGGAAATTGATTAAAAAGGGACCAAAGAAGAACACCTGTATTTCCAAGTGCAGGGGTTTTCTTATTATGAGCCTAGAATTTAATTTTTTTTCTCTCTGATAAATTAAACCTCGTTTCTAAATAGGTTAGTCGACCATGAAAAACTTCTGTAGGGAGGAGACTTTTCTAGCAACCAGCTTTACTCTCATGCAGTTCCCGGCTCCTTTGTAGCACAGAAAAGTAGCCGCACTCCTTGAGTCTGAATCACACGAATTTCAAATTTGATAATCCCTTTGTTATTCATTTCCCAAAGGATTTTCGTGATCAAGTAGCCGGCGAGCGAAACGGGGGCTCGTCCTCTCCATCTGGCTGACCTCCTTGCATTAATGATAGCGGCGTGATACGAGGAAATGAATGCAACGTGAAATTTGTGCTGGGAAGACCAAAGGAGGTATATTCCGCTAGGTCAAAGATGCCCATGCTCATTCCCCAACCTTCTCTCCTTCCTCCTCCTCCTCCTCCTCCTCCTCCTCCTCCTCCAATTCCTTCTGTCTCTTTCAAAGCAAAACTTTCTCTCCACAACTACAGGAGTTGGTGAGTCTTTCATTCCAAAAATTCGTCCGACGAAGGAGCTCGTTTCTTGATGTTGCAGAAGATAAATGACAGGGAAGAAAAATGGGGTTGTGCTTAACCACATTCAGGCTTTTGCTATATTTCACGAGATGCATACCGCTTATTTGTTTGTTTGTTTATTTAGCTTCGTTAGTTTGACGCAGTTGGACACAACAGTCTACGGATAGGGCGGATTTTGACTTCAAAGTCCACAATGTATGAGAAATTGATTGAAATACCCATGATCCACGACCATTAATTTATCAAGGTGTAATGGAGAAAAAAGTGTGCATATTTTTAATGCATTTTTAGCCCATTTCATGAAAAATAATTTGTCAATGAGATATTAAATAGTTTCTTGTAAATATAGGGTTATTTCGTTTCACTGTGCTACGCACACATGCACACAAACACATATGTATATATATGTATAAATATGTAAATATATGTATAGTTTAAGTTTTCAGTGAAATTCTGTTTTTAAAGCCAGCCTTCGCTAGAACCCTTTAAGCAGACTTCATGGACCGGATGTTGACAGTTACGCAGCCTGGCATAATTATACAGAATGCCCCGATAAACCTAATAAGGATTAATCCATGGACGTTTATTAAACTAATTATTATTAAAAGATTTAAAAGGTCCTTGGCTTATATCCTGTAATTTTTTTATATTTTTTATATTTATTTTTTTTTACCTGAAACGTAGGACCTCATGAGAGGTTCAACGGCGCCATCAAGAATGAACCTCTTCCCCCCCCCCCCCCCACCCCACCTCTGAGAGATCCATCATCATTTCTCCCCCTCCTACGTGAAGGATTTTAAGACAACCGACCATGGTCTAGAGACCAACCGACATTTTAGGTTTACCCTTCCGCTCATATATACATATTATATATATATATATTATATATCTAATATATATATATACTATATATATATATACACACACATACACATACAAGCGCGTCTTGAAATGACCGACGAAATTGTTATACATAAACCTTTCGCCATCATCAGATAAAAGTATTGAAAGAAGAAAATGGTCCATGGCTAATTTCTTGAAAATGGTAATGAAAACCTTCTTGAAAAAATGGAACTTTTATCTTCCTCCCACGACCTTGCCCGTCCTTCCTGAGGTGTTGGTCGCTTGAAGAAACGTCCATACATCTGCTATATTATAGTTGTACATTTGCTTTTAAATACATTTTCAGACATCGAGGTCCAGTCTTCAATAAATGGACCAGTATTCGTTTTTTGTTTTTGCTAAATTAACGGCTCTCTCTCTTACTGACCTTTTGAGGTCAACAAGCCCTCAAATGCCAAACCTTGACCCGGGCTGCTTTAGGAGCAAGATCCCGTGCTGGCACAAAGCCAGCTAAATCAAAACCAACCAACCTTGACATTTCCATTCTACTTCAGTTTCCCATTTTTTTAATTAAGCCCCACTTTTCATTGATACTACTACTACTACTACTACTACTACTACTACTACTACTACTACTACTACTACAACTACAACTAATAATAATAATAATAATAATAATTTTTTCTTTATACCTTGTGTCGACTTGGTTATGAGATTTAAGTGCTTTTTGGATAAAGGAAGAAAAGCCGCTAATTTATGGTAATTATATTTTCCATTTAATATGAAATTAGATGGGGCGTAATTATTGCCTTTATTTTATTTTGATGTATATTGAGTCTTTCCTGTCCCCTATTTCTTTCTGTAAATTGTCTTACTCTTTCATGCGCGAATTATCTTTTATCATACTTATACTATTTTGTAGTTTATTACTGTTTATCACGTAGTTCTTTACGTATAATTAGTCCTTTTTTTCTTTCATTACCTAGTTTAGTCCAAACAGACGCTATTCTTTTAGATCTTATATTGTGAGTGGACATTTATTTGTGGGTCAGAGATTTACCATTGCGAATGAAAGATATGACTGAGACTGTATGAAGAATCGAGGAGGAGGAGGAGGAGGAGGAGGAGGAGGAGGAGGGGGAGGAGGAGGAGGACTGCATGAAGAGGCGAGGAGGAGGAATAAATTCGCAAGAATAAGGTGACGTAACGCAGATGTTCCGTTAGAATTCCACTCATAAAAAAACCTATGATGAAATTGACTTGACATGAGGCGAAATTGACATGAAAAAGACGACGGGAGACGACGACAAGAACAAGACCAAGGTCACAGCAGAACATTTCGTTTCCTATATATTAAAAGTGAGCCCTGTGGCCGCGTTGGCTATCGACGGTGTAAGGAATAAAAAAAAAGGAAAGTCTGATAATAATCTTCTCAGGCTAAATATAGAAGACAGGAGGAAATTCAGATGAATTAATCCTGAGGTTACACGGAAAAGAATGAGATTTTGTTTAGAACAAGACGAAAAATCATGTGGGGCAAAAGAAGAAAGAGTAAAAAGAGAAAGAAATGATTCATTTAGAAAAGGCTACAGTCAGAAGAAGAAGAAGAAGAAGAAGAAGAAGAAGAAGAAGAAGAAGGGATTCATTCAGGATCGGGCCGTTTCATTTGACGCAGCGCAGTTGAAATGGAGCAGCACCTGTAATCAATTCTGGGGTTGGTTTAACGGCCTTTACGCAAACCGTATTTTGTCCTCCAATTGCGTGTGGTTTGTCCTCCCAATTGCCCGGTTGCATCGTTGCAATGTAAGTTATCAGAGAGGAAACAAAAACAACAAAGGTTAATTTCTGTATTTGCCTTCTTTTAAGCATAAAAAGGTCTGCCTTATGAAAAGGCAAAAAAAGGAAAAAAAAAACAGGTCAATTTCTGTTTGGTCCTTTAGTGTCAAAAAAACCTTGTTATTTAAAAGGAAGCATAACAGGTAATTTCTCATTTGTTTTCTTTGCACGTAGAAAACCTCCATGTTATTAAAAAGGTAGATAGTTTATTGCTGTAGCTGCGTTATTTTAATATAAAACCTATTTTGTAAAAAAAAAAAACAAGTTAATCTTTGTTTCCGTATTATAATTGTAAAACTTCTTTGTTATAAAAATAATTGCTGGTTAATTTTAGTACTTATGTTCTTAAAATGTTGAAAAAGCAGTCGCGTTTCTTCCATGCCAGTGGCACTTTGTTATTCTCCTTCCAATTCTATCCCTCTTCTGCTTCACTTGTGGCTGTTT
>NC_061091.1:56070340-56080340 GCF_015104395.2 Macrobrachium nipponense
GGTAGAGAGGAATCTTTATTGAAAATGAGCAATTTTCTTCTTCTTCTTCTTGATGCGCTTTTAAGGCAGTTAGATTTAGAATTTTGAGGTACAGACTGACAACACAGTCGTTTTCTTCTCGCATTCATCGAGACTTTCGGAATTATGACGGTAATATTTTATTTTTATTTAGTTTCCTGGTTTTTCTTCAGCATTCTAGTATATTATTCAATAGCACTTGTAGGAATAAGAACAGCAACGTATGATTTCCTAATGACGATGACACTTATTATCAAGACTAAAACCAAATGACCACATATTTCCAACACTTCCTTCTCATAAGTGATGCAGCTTAAGATGCGGCTCGCGCCCCCCCCCCCCCCCCTTTCTCATGCCTTCCATCATCGATGATAACACGAACAAAACGTAAATGATTGAATCTTGTAATGTTTTGGTCGGGTATCTTATTAATGTGGACTTAAAGTCGCTAATGACGCGCCGAGAGATAAAAGAAAGAAGAAAGAAAAATCAGAGGGACATTTGCTTGCACTCAGAGAAGAAGCAACTGCCTTTTTATGAATGCGTCTCCTCTCAGAACCATGCGGGTCTCCTCTCTCAACGATATATATATATTTCGGCTTCCACGGCGTATTATAATTGCTCGTCTCGTATGAGCAGACGTAGATGCTCCTCTTAAGTGCTTGCATGCATAATTGCCACTCCGAGGTGTATTACAAGTTTCTTTACTTAGTTATTTTGAGTTTTTCTCTGAATAAACAATGTCCCGCCGCTGGCGGCTTTATCCGGGTAGGAGGTGCGGGCCGGGGCTTCTGCAGACCCTTTCATTATTCAGTAACATGATTTTTGTTTTTATGGCGGAGAGAGAGAGAGAGAGAGAGAGAGAGAGGCGGTTATTATATTGGGTTGGGTGCGTCCAGATTACCTGAAAAACTTGTGGGAAAGAGCATAGAAATCATTTCATTGATTTAACCAGAGAGAGAGAGAGAGAGAGAGAGAGAGAGAGAGAGAGAGAGAGAGAGAGATTCAAGCGCTCTCCATTTCTTTCTTAATTAAGTAAGCAATACCATAGTTGGTTAAGGAATCTCTGTCCGTTTGCAGAATATTTATTTGTTCCTATCTAGAAAAAAAATGCGTCGTTAGTGATATATATTGTTGTAAAGCTAATGAAGTGGTAAGACTAGTTACACAAATATATGTATTTACTATTGTAGAATTATGCATCACCAGTAGTACACAGTTAAATATACAATTTTTTACACAAACGCTCTCCCTCTCTCGAAACGTTATTTATATGAATCAGTACAATAATTACTCTCTCTCTCTCTCTCTCTCTCTCTCTCTCTCTCTCTCGAATGGTTTTAACACTATCTATATAAAAGTTCCGACCTCTCGGTCTCTGTCTCATTACGGCGGCCATCATCCCTTGCGCAACTCATACTCCATTTGTCTTCCCCATCGTTTCTTTTCCCTTCGGGGAATTCGCTCTTTAGGGAGTCCCGGTTCTCAGGATACGATGAAGGACGTGGCAGAGAGGGCACATGGGGCGTGTAAAAGGACATTCCTCTGTCCCTTAGGTCTGCCGGAAAAGAAAATAACAAACATGCCTTCTTCTTCGTTGTTGTTTTGCAGTTTAAAATCCCGTGGCAATATTTCATTTGTTATTTAAACAGCTCTGTTCAGATTTTCATCGTAGTCACTTTGTTTCGTTGTTTATTGACTATCATATGTTTCAGTTATCTCCATAACTGTTAAGACTTATTTATTGAAAATTTTATGACTATCTGATTTTTACTACATATCCTATCTTTTTAGATCTGTCTTCGTTTTTTATTGCCTGTACGTATTTTTATATACTTATTTATTGATAATTTATAACTATTAGATTTCTATTTGAAGCTCATTTTACCTAAGACTGTCTACTTTTATACATAGTTTCAAATAGTTTCCTATGGTATTTATATTATTGCTATTTTTTACTGATTTTGATATTCTTAACCTATACCAAGTTTTATGTAAGAGTTAAATTCAAAATGTTCTATACTGATATGGCTACTTATGTAGAATACCCAATGTACAATTGGAAATAAAGGATTATTACTATTATTATTATTATTTTATTTATTTATTTTTTTTTTTTTGCTCTATCACAGTCCTCCAATTCGACTGGGTGGTATTTATAGTGTGGGGTTCCGGGTTGCATCCTGCCTCCTTAGGAGTCCATCACTTTTCTTACTATGTGTGCCGTTTCTAGGATCACACTCTTCTGCATTAGTCCTGGAGCTACTTCAGCCTCTAGTTTTTCTAGATTCCTTTTCAGGGATCTTGGGATCGTGCCTAGTGCTCCTATGATTATGGGTACGATTTCCACTGGCATATCCCATATCCTTCTTATTTCTATTTTCAGATCTTGATACTTATCCATTTTTTCCCTCTCTTTCTCTTCAACTCTGGTGTCCCATGGTATTGCGACATCAATGAGTGATACTTTCTTCTTGACTTTGTCAATCAACGTCACGTCTGGTCTGTTTGCACGTATCACCCTATCTGTTCTGATACCATAGTCCCAGAGGATCTGTGCCTGATCGTTTTCTATCACTCCTTCAGGTTGGTGCTCGTACCACTTATTACTGCAAGGTAGCTGATGTTTCTTGCACAGGCTCCAGTGGAGGGCTTTTGCCACTGAATCATGCCTCTTTTTGTACTGGTTCTGTGCAAGTGCCGGGCATTCACTTGCTATGTGGTTTATGGTTTCATTTTTCGTATTGCACTTCCTACATATGGGAGAGATGTTATTTCCGTCTATCGTACTTTGAACATATCTGGTTCTTAGGGCCTGATCTTGTGCCGCTGTTATCATTCCTTCAGTTTCCTTCTTTAGCTCTCCCCTCTGTAGCCATTGCCAATTGTCATCGCTGGCTAGTTCTTTAGTCTGTCTCATGTATTGTCCGTGCATTGGTTTGTTGTGCCAGTCCTCTGTTCTTTCTGTCTTTCTCCTGTCTCTGTATATTTCTGGGTCTTCGTCTACTTTTATTAGTCCTTCTTCCCATTGCACTCTTTAGCACTCGTCTTCACTGGTTTTCAGATATTGCCCAAGTGCTCTGTTTTCGATGTTGACGCAGTCCTCTATACTTAGTAGTCCTCTCCCTCCTTCCTTTCGTGTTATGTATAGTCTGTCCGTATTTGCTCTTGGGTGTAGTGCTTTGTGTATTGTCATATGTTTCCTGGTTTTCTGATCTATGCTGCGGAGTTCTGCCTTCGTCCATTCCACTATTCCTGCGCTGTATCTGATTACTGGCACTGCCCATGTGTTTATGGCTTTTATCATATTTCCGGCGTTGAGTTTTGACTTGAGTATCGCCTTGAGTCTCTGCATATATTCTTTCCTGATCGTGTCCTTCATCTCTTGGTGTTTTATATCTCCTCCTTCCATTATTCCCAGGTATTTGTATCCTGTCTCATCTATGTGTTTGATGTTGCTCCCATCTGGTAGCTTTATCCCTTCAGTTCTCGTTACTTTGCCTTTTTGTATGTTGACTAAGGCGCATTTTTCTATTCCAAACTCCATCCTGATGTCCCCAGATACAATCCTTACAGTCTGGATTAGGGTATCTATTTCCTTGATGCTCTTACCATACAGCTTGATGTCGTCCATGAACATCAGATGGTTGATTTTGTTGCCTCTTTTCTTGAGTTGGTACCCGGCATCCATCTTCTGTAGTACTTTTGTCATGGGAATCATGGCTACTACGAAGAGTAGTGGGGACAGTGAGTCGCCCTGGAAGATCCCTCTCCTGATATTAACCTCTGCTAGTCTTATTCCAGAGCTTGTAAGTATTGTATTCCAGTTGCGTATTGTATTTTTGAGGAAGCTGATGGTATTTTCCTCTGCCCCATATATTTTCAGGCATTCTATTAGCCATGTGTGTGGTATCATGTCGAAGGCTTTCTTATAGTCTATCCATGCCATGCTTAGGTTGGTTTTCCTTCTCTTACTGTTCTTCATTACCATTTTGTCTATCAGGAGCTGGTCTTTTGTGCCCCTACACTTCCTTCTGCAGCCTTTCTGTTGGTGGGGGATGGTGTTTGTCTCCTCTAGGTAGTTGTATAGCCTTTCACTGATGATACCTGTTAGTAACTTCCACATTATTGGTAGGCAGGTGATAGGCCTTACTCTTGTCTTTTTGTACTAAGGATGTTCTTCCTGTGGTCATCCATTTGGGTGCATGGTGATTTGAGATACAATGCTGGAGTTGTTCTGCTATTCGTGGGTGTAGGGCCTTGAAGTTTTTGAGCCAGTATCCATGGACTTCATCGGGACCTGGGGCTTTCCAGTTTGGCATTTTCTTTAATTGGTGTCTGACTGTGTCTGTCGTGATCTCTGTGAATCTTTGTTTTATTCTCCCTGTTTCTTCTTCCTTGACTTCCTGGAGCCATGTTGCATGTTTGTTGTGTGATACCGGATTGCTCCATATGTTTTCCCAGAGTCTCTTACTTGGTTCGGCTTCAGGAATTTCTGGGTGGTTGTCTTCCCCTCTTAGTTGGCTGTATAGTCTTTTCTGGTTGGTTCCGAATAGTTTGTTCTGTTGGTATCCCTTATTCCTGTTCATGTACCGTTGGATCTTGTGTGCTTTGGCCTTAAGCCTCTGTTTTACATCTTCTATTTTGTTGTTTTAGTCCCTCTCTTGTACTTTGTATTTCTCGTTGAGTTCCTCCCTTGTTTTTCTTGCTTCTTAGCCTTTTTTTCTGCCATCTCTTTCAGTTTACTCAAGTCAGATCTCATCACCATGATTTGCTTTTCCAGGCGCCTTTTCCAAGGAGGTTGCTGTTTTGGTTTCTGTTGGGTTGGTTGTGACGGTGGTGTTGGTGTTCGAATCCCCATCAGTTCTGCTACTAATCTTGCTCCTGCATATGTCAAGTTATTTGTTTCTGTGATACTGGTGGTGTGTATTAGGCCCATTATTTCATTGACCTCACTTGTTTTCTCCCTTAATTTCTTGCGTTGTAGGCTTTCATGGAGGGGATCTTTGTTCTCTCTGTATCTGGCTCCATCCATTGTCTAATCTTTTCTACCCATTCCGTCCTCTCTGTTACTTCGTCGGTGTTTCTTCGTGTGTCGTTGTTTGATACTTCATCCTCCCTGTCGTCTTCTGTGGCATCATCTCTCAGTTCGTCTTCGTGTAATTCGTTGTCGTGTGACATTTCCCTTTCCAGTTCTTCTCTTTCTGTTGGGAGAGCCAGTTCTTTTTCTTTATGTTCCTTACTTGGTCTGCCAGCCTCTGCTCTGTTTGGGGGGTGTTATTCCTCTCATTCCAGATGTTGATCAATCTTCTTCTATATCCTCTCTCCATCGGGTTGCTTCTGATGTAGCATCTCCATATTTCCTTATTTTCTTCTCTTGTCCATTTCTTCCTTTTTGCGTCTGTAGCTCCAATCTCAGGCTGTTGATTACTGTCGTTGTGGTGATCAGTTGCTGGATGACGACCTCCAAGTACCTGACCGTCTTCCCCTACAATTGGGTTGAATACCTGGTTGCCGGACGAGGCTCCTCTGTTGCCAGAGGTTCCATTTACGTCGTTGTCGTTTATTCCTTCATTTCTTTCCATCATTGCTGAGTTTTGCTATTTAACCCATAGCTGGACCCTACCCCATCAGGGATAGGTACTCATTTACAGCTGAGTAGACTGAGGAAATTATGGTAAAGATCCTTTCCCAAGGAATCAACGCCGAGGAGAGCGGTCACCCATCCAACGACTGACCAGCCCCAATGTTGCTTAACTTGACTTAAGTCTGTTGACGACCTAACCAACTCCTCCACGGCGCCACTTATTATTATTATTATTATTATTATTATTATTATTATTATTATTATTATTATTATTATTATTATTATTATTATTATTATTATTATTATTATAATATCTCGAGTGAGATCATTTATTTCAATGCGTATTGCGTTATCCGAAATAGATCCTTTCGTACTGACTTTTTGCCATAAACGAGTCATTCAAGTGCTTTTCACGTGTGCGTAAACCGTTGCCTAAACCACCATCTTACTGTTCAGTGTGAATGATGACCCCTGTATATGATGTAAGAACAGTAAAGAATATATGATGCTTGAAACGATAGTATGATTACAATAAACTTATCCTTGTGGGACGCAGGGAATATAAATAAGATCTACGTGGTTTCTATATATATGAACTACAGACTTGACCACGGTGTAAGCATCTGAATAGAACGCTATTAAGAAGGAATACTAATGAAATGCGACTCTCTATGGGTGTCTCTTAGAATATCAAAATCACTTGACTTTAGGCGGCAAATCAGCTGTAGAAGAAAATGCCTCTCCATAACTGGAATAACAATGCAGTGATAGCCAGTAAAGCAGGCAGTAAACGAGAGTATTCATCCGATAAGGATGAAGGATCCACTCCCCCAAAAATATCCTTTAAAAATCTATGTATACGTGTTTTCGCAATCCATCCAACCATTAGACATACAAACAAACCTAGCCAAAAGCATATCGGTGGACTTTCAGTGTAGCCTGAAACCACTGGATAACTGAGTGACGTGGCTTGAAAAAAAAGTTAAAATAACCGTTACGGTAGACAGTTGAGGAAGAAGTGCTGCTACTGTGAAAGTGACTTGTCACTAGTTATAAATAAATAGGCTCACCATAGATCATTGCGATTAGACTAAGTTTTGTTACAGTGCGAGTTCCTGAAGAAACTGCGGATTGATGACAGAGATGTCATATTTATGGAATGAAAGAAAGTCTGTGGGCTGTATTTTAATCCCCTGCGGCTTCAAGGAAAATTTATTTTAATTTTTTTAAGAGATGAGACCTGCGTTACGTTACTGTAAGATTAACGTGTCTATGAAAGAAATGTTGAATAAGTAGAAAGAATCAGAGGTTAAAAAGGAAATGAAGAAGCGTAAACATTTTCAAGGTTAAAGGCCCATCTGCCCCATGCCCCTTTTATCTTTTGTGAGTCATCTGTGGATAATTTTTTTTTTAGATTTATACAGGAAATAGGCGGCTACTGACCAACGCCCTAGAAAGTACGGGAAGGAGAAACGAAAGTCAGCACATAAGTATTTGTAAGGACGGTGGTGTCAGAGTGTACTTAAAGCCAAAGCATAATAAAAACAAATAATAACAATTATGCGTTACGCTTTTCCCAGTGAAATCGTTAAAGTACGTTTAGTATGGGGACATCGAAGTTACTTTCCCTTGACAATGAATTCAAAGATGAGACACTATTTGTCAATATAACCAATTCATTTATTCAGGCAATAAACTAACGATTGTTATAGTATTTGTGAAAGACTCGGAATCCATTACAGTTTATGTTTTTTTTTTAAGGATAATAGCTGTAATATTATAAATAATCTTGAAAAGGTGAAACTTGTAGCAAGCAGGTTTATGACGCATTATTATTATTATTATTATTATTATTATTATTATTATTATTATTATTATTATTATTATTATTCAGAAGATGAGCCCTGTTCATATGAAAGAAGTTCACATGTGCCATGAACTGGAAATTTAAGCTTCCAAAGTAAATACAACTTATGGCAAATTGACAAACAGGAGACAATCTGTCGATGGTCCGAGCCATAACTGCTAATGATAGGAAACAGAAACCTACCACCAAGAACCACTCTATCTAAGAGACAAGTCTCTGGCAGAAGCAGCCATATACACCCGAGAACAGTATTCTAGTAAAGGAAGGACAAATAACCCAAAACAGTTTGGACTGATTTTATTACTGTTACAAATATATGAGGCTTTACGTACAATACCTAACTTCAGTGCAGCATTTATCGACACTTTTATTAGGTATTTCTCAAAATTAAGATCAAAGTTAAGATAATAAGAAACAATAAACATTAAGTCATTCGGGTAATATGTTTTAATTTTAAAGGAATGTTTGAGTTTGATCAATAACTGGATGGGTGACTACCTAAGAATGTCAGAGGCCGCTGAGGAACAGACACTCGACATCTCTGTTGTATATGGAACAAACACCCCCCCCACCCCACCACCACTTTGGCGGCTTTTATTTCGTATTTGCGTTTATTTTTTCGTATCACGATCGGAGAGGAATTTAAGCGTCTTAAAAAAGAAAGAAAACGAATGTAAAGTTGTAAAGTTCAATAGATAGATGTGACAGGATAGAAAGACAAAAGCTATAAGAAAGGTTCCTCCATATATATATATATTATATAATATATATATATATATATATATATATATATATATATATATATATATATAGAGAGAGAGAGAGAGAGAGAGAGAGGAGAGAGAGGCCGAACGGCGAACAAGGTTGGAAGTAAATAATAAACAGAATTTCCATAAATGTTTGATAACCTAAATTATGCACCTTCATAATAACATGATAAAATGTTTTAAAAAGCCCGTAGCTTAGCACAACGGGGAAGGTTAGTCGTCACTCTCTCTCTCTCTCTCTCTCTCTCTCTCTCTCGTCTCCTCGTCCACCTCCCGTCTCTATCTCGTCTCTCTCTCTCTCTCCATGACCACTGCCAAAATACCACAAATACCAATCCTCTTGCCAGAGTTACGATGATGCTCTTAATATCAGCTAGTATTATTTTACCTATATTCTGGAATGTTGCGATGATTTCCGAAAGATAAAAGTTTTTTTTTATAATGTCGATCATAACAGAAAAATATAAAATGATTATTAGCTTTTTATATGCAATTGTTGATATTATATTTTGGAATTAACGTAATCGGTATTTACCTCTCCCAGTCTGCTATTAAATAACAGTGAGGCACAGGCGGACTGGAGGCTTTTATGTAGGCTTATTTTGAACCTTTTTCTTTCCGTTGACGCCTTCCACTTTGCCTTTGTTTGCTTGTTTTGTCAAATTTTAATTCGAGGGAAAATTATCATATGACCTTACCTGTCGGCGTAATTGTTAAATATACATAGTGTTGGTTCCTTTACACCAAAGTTGAGAGTCAGCTTATGCCAGCACAGGAGGCGTGTTAAATGTATGAGAAGCCTGGCGTGGACCTCCGGACTCTCCAATCCAGCCAAAACTTTGGTAATGCATTTATTTTATCTTTCTCTCTGAAGTAAAAGTTTAAGTGTGATTTTGATCTAGTTAAATCATTTGTTTCCTTGTTATTTCAAAACTATGACAATTGTTGAGTAGTGGAGGTATAGTTATTAGTACGTTTGCATAATTTGTAACTATAACTATGGTAGCATTATAATCAATTTAATCCCATATCGTAAATAAACGGCTGCTTACTTATGGTGTTTGCATATCTTAAATGGATTTTAACTGTGCCTTTTCTTCTATAATTATTCAATATGTATTTATTTTAGCAGTAGATGTAGTTACTTATATCATTATTATTTTATTATATATATAATTCCTTAACCTCATTTAGGTATAGTAATAGTATTTGTTAACTTTTTTATTTTGAACTTTATGTTATTATGATAACGTTAAGGAGGCTTAGAAAAGAATACTCAAGATAAATGAAAAAAAAAAAAATAACGAGCAGACCCCATTGGCTAGTGTTTGTGAGGCCACAGGAAATTCTGACATATGTTCCGAATTGTCTTGCGTCATCTCGAGGACCTATGTCTTTGGGACGCCACTCAAAATTACTCATTATACGTCATTCTTTCATTGGTTACTCACCAACTGTACCATTGGAACATCATTTACCTGAAAAGAGAAAAACGTGATTTATTACAATGGTGCTTGATTCGTGTATCTTACTAGCATACATCATTGCTAAAATTTTTTATTAGTCCTTAAATTACACTTGAACTGATACAAGCATATTTAAATAATAACACAGAAAAGGGCTACAAAAACAAAAATGCAAACTGTGCTTGTAAAGAAATTGTAGCATGTAGTTTGTTAACTCTCTCTCTCTCTCTCTCTCTCTCTCTCTCTCTCTCTCTCTCTCTCTCTCTCTCTCTCTCTCTCTCTCTCTCTCATTTAG
>NC_061091.1:56082840-56090340 GCF_015104395.2 Macrobrachium nipponense
AAATGTTTCGTTTTGACATTAATTACCGGTTTCCCTTGCTTAGCACAAAGCTCAAAGGAGGCTCCAGCCTTTGTTTGCGGATTTATCTACGTGTAAATGCACGACGACTATCATTATTTGCTTGCTTGCCTGTGCGCCGTTAATGTCCCGGCCGTACAGTTGTTCCCGCATGGGTTCGATAGAACCCCCTTGCCATATTCAGTCAGACTATTCTCTCTCTCTCTCTCTCTCTCTCTCTCTCCTCCTTCTTCTTCTTCTCCCATGCCCGAATAAAAGTTGTTGATGTAGGGTTACTGTCCCTGCTTAAAACAAACACACACACACACACACACACACACACACACACACACACACAATTTTACCTAAGCCTTGAACAGATCCTAGCATCTACTGCAAGTGGAAATGGGTCATAAGAATCCAGAAGCCAACAGAGAAGAAGCTATGAAAGAAAATAACCTTACTTTTCTGGTAGCAACCAGTGCCCTATTGAATAATTTATTTCATTATTTTTCTCCGTTTCTGGTGAAAATAAGGGCAGTAGTATGTGAAGCTTTTAATTGGTATTTATATCAACACTCGATGTCTTTATGTAATTATAAGTATAAGCTTGTGCAGTGTACAGTATACATGTGTATGTTTACAATGGGGCAATACAATGGCATACCAATATGTTATAACTGTCTCAAGGTATCTATTGAGCTCAAATTTTGATTTCCGTCGGTGTGGATTACTTGAGCACATGTCGTAAAGAGAAAGGATTCAACAAACCTAAATATATTTCCAGTCAATAACAATTATTTCTTAAAATGCAGAGCTTCGTTGGACATCAACCCAGAGATTCGTTGGAAATCAATAAAATGAAAAAAAGTATATCTTAGTTTAACCAGACCACTGAGCTGATTAACAGCTCTCGGACCAGGGCTGGCCCTAAGGATTAGATATTTTTACTTTTACGTGGCTAGGGAAACAATTGGTCACCTAGCAACGGGACCTACAGCTTATTGTGGGATCCGCACCACATTATATCGAGAAATAAATTTCTATCACCAGAAATAAATTCCTCTGATTCCACGTTCGCCGAGCCGTGAATCGAACTTCGGACCACCAGATTGGTAGCCTAGCGCGAAAATCACTCGACCAACGAGGAAATCAATAAAATGAAAAGAGAAGATAGGACATAGTCCCGAAGGAATGCTATATGCGCTGCACCTCGAAGGATTATTTGAACATCCTATACGTCTAAGGCAGCAAATGGCGACCTTAAAAGTCGAGCGATTGTCAGTCTACCTTCCGATCCATAAACTTTCATTTGCATTCAGGATTCCCGCCATCACCAGAGCAATTCTAACTCGTCATTCGAGATCCCGACATGGCCTCTCCGGATACCGTATCACTCGTTACGTCATTGGGGTTTTGAGATAACAGCCCGAGATATCAATCTGCGACATCTTAACAGCCTGGAGAGGCAGTTTGGCTTAAATGCCGAATTATTCCGGCATGCCGGCATCACCATTAGAGACATCATTATCCCGGCAATCATCTGTACATTATCGCTGAATTATCTTTTCTCAGTAACATTAGCCATAACCCCTTCGGGGTAGAAGGAGAAGATGGGGCTGCTGCGTGGGTAACAGAAGAAGAAGAAGAGGGAAGAAAAACAGAAGACGAAAGAGGAGAAGGAGGAGGAGGAGGAGGTAATGATTATCACCCAGGTTTTCGAGGTTGACGGCGGCGTTTGTTCCGTCGGTGTCTCCAGTTTCTCGTCTGGTTTCCGGCGTGATTGCCGCTCATTAATCGGTGCACGATCTGCATATTAAGTACTCGCTTAGCTGCATGACAGAAGGTATTTCGTGGGGACATGTTGCTGTGCTTTTGCCTAATCAAAAAAAATATACATATAAAAAAGTGGACTGTTGTCTCCTTCTTGGGACTTATCTCTGCCTCTTAATTCTCTTCCTCCTCCTCCTCTTCTTTTCATTTCGTCTTCCTTTGTTGTTAGGGAACAAGAGAGCGGAGAGAGAGTTTCCGTGTAAAAGGTAAAGTTTAATAGCGGGGTTATCTGCTTCCTCTATATCACCCATTTCGACGTCTTTGTTGGTAAGCAGCAATTGATTTTCTTTTTTTTCAAGTTCCGGCTGTCAGACCCATTTTGCTTCCAGTTCTATATATCCAGCTATTAACTCAAATCTAGACGAAATTACTCCGTGACTAACCTCCTCCCTGAACGTCCTTCTGTCTCTCATCTTCTGTGCCTTGTTTTGTATATTTTTTTTCTAGTTTGTGACCTCTTCCATCCTTCTCGAGAAATGGTGTATTGCCTTACCTTGTAGCCCATGTTAAACAACATAAATTTAGGGGCCTACACGGTGTTCTATCGCCATAAGATCATTTCATCGGATCGTCCTTATATCGGCAACGGATCGTCTTTTTATCGGCATCGGATCGTCTTTTTATCGGCATCGGGTCGTCCTTTAATCGACATCGGATCGTCTTCTCATTTTTACTTGTCTGTCATCGCAGCCGCCGCCGTATGGAAATATTGTTCTTTTGACAAAAGCCTTGGTAAGGGATGGGGGGAAGGGGGTTCCCCAATGCTGAGTGGGTGGGGTGGGGGGCGGTTGGTGTATAGGGAAGGACTACTTTAATGCTGTCGCCTCACACGATATCCATAAAGGGAGGTTAAGTTTGGGGCCTCAGGGACAGATGGAAAGAATCTTATAAATGACAGGAGAGTGACAGTTATGACCCAGCGAGGGAGAGAGAGAAAGAAAATGCCCAAATTCTTTGTTCGGTTTTTATAGGCTATCATTCTGCGCAATTATCCTTTTGTCATTCTTTCGCTTTTTTATGCTGTGTGCACTCTACGTATATGCGTCCGCTTCAACACACACACTCATATATATTTTATATGTAGAGATTTATATATCGTTTATTCAGATATTTTTAAGGTCTCAAGGGCTTGGGGGCCAGCGCCCCCCTTTCCAAAAAACCTACTGAGACCCAGTAGACTTACAACACCTTTTAGAGCTACCTCCTCTATGGGGGAGAGACGTATGCTGAAATATATATGTATATAACCTATGGATGTTTTCGTGTAATTCCTTACCATTAGTCTCATTATCACCATTACTGTTATTTGAGGTCCCCAGCAACTGTATATATATATATATATATATATATATATATATATATATATATATATATATATATATATATATATATATGCACACTTGTGAAACAAAGCCTCCGGCCAATGAGTTCTTCATTAACTCTTCGTCTTTAAAAGGTTTCCTTCCCGTGCGCTCAGCACGAACGACCTCATGTGTTTTGGTAAAATAGTAAAGCCATTTATGGTAGCGTGAGAGCGGCTGTTTGGGGTTTGTGAGACATTATTTGAGAGAGAGAGAGAGAGAGAGAGAGAGAGAGAGAGAGAGAGAGAGAGAGAGAGGTTATCGTGAATGATCTCAAATTGATCATTTAATCTTCATCACTATTTCCACGTATGATAACATTGCATCTAATGAAGCGTTATGATGGCATACCTTATTATTATGGAATATATGTCAAGAAGTCTGGGGGAGGGGGAGTTTGGGAAGGCAATGGGATATGGTTGGGGGGGGGGGGGGCGCCTGTCGGAGCGGAAGGAGATGAGGTCATAAACGTGATAAAGCCATAGGGAGCCAAGAGCCACGGCCAGAGCCAACATTAATTAGCCTTATGAATATTAATGCTTTAATAACCCCCTTCTGCGACTGGCCAATATCGTAAAAACCGCTGATATCGGGGAAAAAACCACGATCCAATACCACTGTCCAATCGTATATCTCTCAAGACGATATTGCCCTTTTAGCGATACTCTCGAACGATAACCGGCCCCATCTCCTTCCTCTTCCCCACCCCCCCGATGCTACTCGAAAATAGAACCCCTTCCTTCCCCCCCCCAACTCCTGCCGTCTATCTCATCCACCCACACCGGGTTTTTGGCGTTTTAGACGGATGCCATCTCCCTCTCCGACACCCATATCCCTCTATATAATGATTGACTCTTTTTAAACCATTACTCGAATCATTTACGGAAATATTAAGATGATATCTTATGAGAGAGAGAGAGAGAGAGAGAGAGAGAGAGAGAGAAGGTGGGTAGGTCTTTGGTTTGTTCCCGCTTTTCCGCCCTTGTTTTCTGTCGGTAAGGATAGCTAGCTACCTTCTCGCCCTTTTCTTGTACCCAGCAGGCGGTTGTATGCTCTCTGTCGCCACCCACTTCACAAATACATATACATGCATATATATGTGTGTGTGTTTGTGTGTGTATTTACTTATATGGCCCTTAGAAGTTCTATGAAATCGACGTGACGTTGCAGACCTGAAACCCCGTCCATTCGAACCAAGCCATCGCCTCTAACGCAAATGGCACGACGATACGCAATTCTCACTCGGTAATTTATTGCTAAGAGCAACAGGGCTACAATGAACCTTCATTATTACTAGCAACGTGAGTGTTAATTATATTTGATTTGTGTGTCAATCTCTTAGCATGAAGGGCATAAGATTTCTGCAATACACAGGATGCCGCACAAGTAGATAGTTGTGCTTCGGATGCAAGGTGCAATGGTTTGAGTGTTAACACTGAGAGAGAGAGAGAGAGAGAGAGAGAGAGAGAGAGAGAGAGAGAGAGAGAGACGGGGGGGGAGTGACTTATAATTTTTATCTTGGGAAACTGGGAGCAATGCTTCTGTTTACATTGAAGGTAAATGTGAATGAAAATAGTTACACAAGACAAAGCAATAATATAAAGAAGTGGAAGAAAAATCAGAGATAATCTAGTTTCGGACTCGGGTGTCAACAGGTTTTTGCTCGATATTATTGATGCCATTCACTTTCACATCTGCAATTTCATACGTGACTATATATATTATCTGCTAAAACTGTCGACCTGACTCTCCTCAATGGGACAGTTTTGTTCAGTCACAATCATCTTTCCTTCAGTGTTCGAACATAATATGAATAACCTCAAGATAAGTATTAATGAAACATAACGTACCTTTCATAGTGAATACCTAACGTGTTTGAATGATGCGGGACGTAAATTAGTAGAAAATATTTATATCGATATCTATAAATGTAATTTTTTTATTTACGATTGATTCTGTATACAGAACTATTTTCCCCAATAAAAATTGTTAACTATTTTTCATCGGGGATATAAATTTGAAAACTATTTTTACACAGGTATAAAATCCATAAACTGTACTATATAGATTTAATCTGGAGTTACAACAATATTGGTCATCGACGGTAAGATTATTGTTATTAAAAAAAAAAAAAAAGAAAAAACATTAGTTGTATAAAGTATGTTAGATGTGATCATTCTCCGCTTATGCTGGAACATGAGACAAAATTTCAACAGTCACAATACCATTCGTTTCATTATTGGAGATGACCTCGTATTCCAGCAGAGATTTGACATATATTCGCTTTTCCTTCTTTATCTCAAATGGCTGAATGGGGTTCTGGGGCATTCAACCTGAGTGGAGGGACGTTAGTCGCTCCCTGGGTAGTTATATTGGATTGTGGTTAGAAGGGGATTGTGGGATTACTTCAGGTTTTTGTGGATATACTTGGGTTTTTTTTTAGGAATAGTTGTGGTTTCAGGATGATAACGGGGCCATTAAGGCTTACACATCACTGTGCTGAGTGGGACGATTAAATAGGAGTTCGATTGTACTGCAAAGGATTAGAAGCCGATTGTGAGGCTGGATGGGCTTTAGGAATAAGACCGGTTGGGATATCTAACCTTCTCGGTTGGGGTTTGCCGATTTACAAGAGATCAGAAGTTCTTAAACCTTCTTAAAATAGGTCTGTCTATAGAAGAGAAGAATTTAGAGCAGTTGTACGAGATCAAGTGTATGAGTAGTCAAGGAATAAGACGAAGATATTGAGGTTAGATGGGGCTGACAATTAGATTAGTTGGAGCATTTTTGACTTCCTCGGATGGAGTTGAAAATATATGGTATCAATTTCAGTTGGATGGATTCGGAGGATATATATATATATATATATATATATATATATATATATATATATATATATATATGCATATATACATATATATATATATATATATATATATATATATATATATATATATATATATATATAGTAAAGTAAAAGTCTACAGAGAAAGCAAAAGAAAGCAGGTTGATTTGGGGTTTCGAGAATAACTTACAATTAGGTATAAGGGATTCATAGAGTAAGGTTAGATACTATTATAGACGGAGTTGTGATTTGTGGGTTTAAAGGTGAAGTTAGAGGGTTAGACTAAGGTTCTGGCATGTTAGCGGCATATAGTTGGGGATGGGTTTGGTGGTTTAAATAGAGGGACGTGGATGAATACCTTGAGTTACGTGCTGTTCTGGGAACAAGACCTCGGGCTGGCATACAGACAACGGTATCTTCAATCTTCAATAACCAGAACAATGGGTACTGTAAATTCATTGGATCTGGGATCCAGGGAGGAGCGTTTGGGCCTTGATGATGAAGTCCTGCTGGAGGATTTGTTGGAGTCAAGTTCGGGAGGTTGATGGAGTAGGTTTCAGTCCTTGGGTCATTAGATGTTGCAAGATTATTTATTTATTTATTTATTTATTTTGCATTTTAAAATGGAGTGACGTGGTAGGTTTAGGGAACAGATGGATATTATTAATTAGCTGCCTAGTCTTATAAGGGTGACATCTCAAAAGAGCAACTGTTATATAAATGAACGAAAAATAACAAATAGAAGTCAGATTTGCATTCCGGTCACTGTGTGTTGCCCGGTGGGTGCCAAAGACTCGTTGTCCATTCAAACGTTGTCTTCATTATTTTGGCGTCGTACGCAACTGATAAATAATTAATAATGCATCTGCTGTGTAATCATATTTCAGTGCAGAAAGTCTTCATCGTGACCTTGTGTGACAAACGCTTTTATGGATATTTACGTTTGAAGCTCACAAACTCTTACATCAACACAAAACATCCGAGATACAGCAAAGCCATATTCAGTAAAGAGAAGAATGTGAAGAATTTCATGGACTTTAACCCATATCTGGTAAAGTAACTATTCCTTAAACTCTTGTATAAATGTAGTATGTATGTATGTATGTATTATATATATATATATATATATATATATATATATATACTATATATATATATATATCTATGGTAATTTTTACCAGATACATATGCAAATGTTATAGCCCCAATGCCCTCTTAACTTCTCAAATTCTTTGCTCTTTTTTGGATAAGCTTGTCACTACAAAGCCTCGAAATCCGAAGAATCTGAGAAGTTAAGAGGGCATATATATAATATATATATATATATATATATTATATATATATATATATATATATATATATATGAGTTTGTATGAGTATGAGAGAGAGAGAGAGAGAGAGAGAGAGAGAGAGAGAGAGAGAGATGGGTCACGATACACATGTCGCAAGTAAAAGTGAGGTGGG
>NC_061091.1:56095340-56132840 GCF_015104395.2 Macrobrachium nipponense
CAATCGAAATTTATTTATTTAGCAACTCGAAACTAATGACCTACTGCGTGTGAATTTGTTTAATTTTGTATGATGGAGAGTTAGATTTTGCCAATTTGTAATCAGTATATTTATTAAAACTTGGTGGAACTTACAATATTTACTGTGGTAATTAGGCCTTATACAGAAGGGCTCGTGTAAGTTATAAAATTAATCTCATAAATACTGATAATAAATTTTGTTGCCCAACAGACGTCAGTATTGAAAAAGGTTTTTATAAGCCCAGTATAGTAAATTCACACCCAACGAAACAACATTGCAAAACATCAGTGAAAACATGTAACGTAAAGAAATATTGCCCTGAGCTGAAGGTAGCTTATATCCCATTTTAAGGTGCGAATCCAAGACTGAAGAATGCACGGCCACTGCAAAGGATAAAACAAAAATTTAACGCTTCTGGAAATGCAGAGGAAGGTAAAAGAAATCCATATTCTGGCAAATAATTGTACGAAGTTCCGATCTAATTAATCAGGTCTTAAATTCACGAGTTCCGCGCACTTTCTACTTAGCGTGTCATCCGAACTATTATTATTATTATTATTATTATTATTATTATTATTATTATTATTATTATTATTATTATATTCAGGAGATGTACCCTATCCATACGGAACAAGTCCACAGAGGCCACTGACCTGAAATTCAAACTTCCAAAGAACATGGCGTTCATGAGGTAGAAGTAAGAGGAGGTAATGATAAATGCAGAGAGAAGAGATCTTACATATTAAAAAATGAAAAAATAAATTAGATTAATGCATAGATATAGATGTATTTGATTGCAAGATTATTAATACTAAGGTATTAATGCATTGCATCTACGCTTGAACTTTTAAATTCCTAATTGCACCACATTTTCAGGGAAACTGGTCCATAATCCAACTGTGCGACTAAAGGTACAAAAATTTCCAGTCGTAGGTCTTTCAGCTCCGTAGTTGTAAAGCCCGCGAAGCAGTATAGCAGTACTAGCGGTAGTAGGAATGTAGTAGTAGCCATGCTATCATAAAGGTTAAAGGTACGAGGCGTAGTTATAATGGTTGTAGCTACCAGTTAGTTCCAAGTGTCCGTTGAGAAATCGAAGACTGTTTCGTTTTTTGAGTGAATCACTGATTAGGTGACGTGTTGACAGTGCACAAGCAGCAGCAGTGGTCATAACAGTTGGGGCACAAGGAGTCATACCAGGGTTAGTAGCAGCACGAAACCCTGATGCTTCTTCCCACAGGAAGAAGCTTCAGGGTTTCGTGCTTCCATCGATTTCTTATTTTGTTAAGAGTTGATGAGGAGAAAGAAATAGCAGCAACTCCCGTGTTAGTGGCTGTGGGAGAAGTAAGAGTGTACATAAATAAAGTTCAGCGTTCGCTTGTCCCATGACCCTTTGTTGTGGTAGTTATGTAGCTCGTCTCATTAAAAGTATCGTCACATACGACGTTACAACTTGATTTATGCCCCACAAAGTATATAAGCGCGCGCCCAGTCCGGTTGCCACATCTTACCCCGAAGCTACGTGGAAATGTCATACACGCACATAATATACATGTGTATTTGTAACATTAAGTCGTGTCCCGTAACAGGGGGTGGGTGGCTGCAGACAAACAGGAAAAACAACCCAACGGTCATTGGCATATTCTTACTGTATGAAAGGTGGATTGTTTCGTACAACTAGACAGAAGCTCTTGAGAAGTAAGTCGATGTCCCCTACACGCAATGCTCCGTTCACTTTCTGTCTTACACAGACATTATGCACCACGACAGAGGAGCGCTTAATAAGCGGTTTTGGAACATTCGTGGAAGTTTATGCCCCAGAAAACTAGCATATAACCTTCCTCTCTTGAGGTCAGTGGCATGACGCTCCTCTCGCATCTGGGACACCGACGAAAGGGAACCGAGGAAATTTATGCTGGTTAATTCGTGTCACAAACAAACAAAAAAAAAAATTTCGATGCTTGGGAACTGGGCGAGAGTCAGTGTGGGCTGGAATGGGAAAGACTTGGAGGTGATTGTGTCCAGGGCAATTGAAGGGTATAGAGCTAGGGAAGGGTAGTAACGTTGCAGTGTCGGGGGAGGCCTTTGGGGGGCTGGGTGAAAGAGTACAGATTGACTATAGTAGATTCACATCAACCGTGCATTTGATGTCTAAGCCAGTCCCTTACGACACTCCTGATTGGCTGTCGATAAGCCAATCATAAAGCTGGAAACTCTCAGTCTCTCGAAAGTTCACACAGGCAGGATGTATGCTCCACCTCTCCAGAAAGGCGTATCCCTCAGGAGAGGTGGAACATAGATCCTACCCATGTGAACTCTCTCGAGAGAGTGAGAGTTTCCAGCCCTGTGATTGGGCTTATCAACAGCCAATCAGGAGCGTCGTTAGGGACTGGCCTAGACATCAAATGCACGGTTGATGTGAATCTACTATGGTTCGATCGACTGCGGCAGGAGGCAAAGTTGTCAATAGTTAAGGTATGTGGTCCAAGAATGGAAAAGAATGAGAGTAGAAGAGAGAACGCTTTTGGAGCTTGAATCCATTCTTGTTTGAATTTTGAGAATATGAAAATAAGTGTGGTTGTATTAGGTGATTATATGCAGCGGTAGGTGACAGAAGGAACTGGCATGTCAGTAAATATGGAGTTCCGAGATGAACTGAGAGTAGAGATCCAGCTAAATATGTTGGAAATGGGCTTAACTGTTGGAAATATGTCGTTTCCAAAGAAGGATATTCGTAAGTATATTTTGGGAAGGGTCAATGAGAGGGCTTGCAAGAGCATGTGCTGGTAAAGGAAAGATGAAAATGCTATTAGATGAAAGTAATGCTGATAAGAGTAATGGTTCTAGGCATATCAGATCATTATTATTTTTTTTACATTAAAAGCTAAGATAGGTGGAAATTTAAGTTGGAAATATTGGTGAAAATATACTAGTAAATGTAATCAAGACATGAGTGATAAGAGGTGGATGAAGTGGATAAGGTGTATGTAAAATTCCATGCTGGGAAAGGTAACGAAAAGAAATAGAAGCAGTAAGTAGTGAGATGAAGGAATAAAAAATTTCACGAAGGAGAAGAAAATAGAAGAGATTTCTACAGGTGAGGAGTATAGGAGTACTGATAACATATAAGAAAATGATAGTGACGAAGACGTAAATAATGCATGAGTGGCAATAATTACGTTTACTGATGTTTGTGGAGGTGGCCATTTAGTTTAAGGAATGCAAATAAAAGTCAAAAGAGTGAAAGGTGCCAGGAGTTAATGGAATATAATAGTGTGAATGAGTGACTCATCAAGGCTTGTAAGGTTTGTTTGATTGAGGGAAAGGTCCCTAAAATGAGGGGGCGACAGGAATAATTGTTCCATGGTGTGAAAGGTGAAGGTGATAGAGACAACTGTAAGAATTTAAGGGCATAACATAACTTGGTATGCCAGAGAAGCTGTTTGGAAGGATTGTGATAGATTAGGTGACAAGAATTTGTTGGAGCGAACAGTGACAAGGATGCGGATGTGTGTGTGGTTCAAGTTTATTATTTCAAACTTTACAGATACTTCAAGTTGTCTGGAGAGTTTGAACTAAGAAGACTTGGTGTCAGTGGAAGTCAAGTTGATGCCGTTGAAAGGGATTGTTGAGCCCGTTCTGCTTTATGAAAGAGAAGGTTAATGTTCAATGTCAGTGGAAGAAAAAAAAAGTTTGAAGTTCTCAAGATGAATGGTTTCTGTAGCATTGCGGCTTTAGGGGAACTGAAAATCCGAGAAATGGAATGATACATAGAAGCAGTGACAGGTAACAGGATAGCAGGATGAATTAGTGTTATGAGAGATTGTCTGGTCGCATGAAAAGGTGTGTGAAGGGTTGGGAAGGAGGAAAAACGAAAGAATCAGAAAGGACTGGATTGGTGGTGCTTAAGAGCTGCTTTAAAGGAATGATTTTAAGTATATAGGCAGGGCAGGAGTGCCAGTCAGATGGAAGAATTGCGGAATGTGTATAAGGGTGCCAAGCAGCCAATATTGCGGAAGTTTCCTGCACTGGGGGGTTCGTGTAGGGCTCTCCAGTTAAGGTATATTGTTTTTGTTCTGAAGCCGCACGATGTTAAGGAATATATAATATATATATATATATATATATATATATATATATATATATATATATATATATATAATATAATGTGTGTGTGTGTTTATATATATTGGCAAAGTTATTTACACAGAACTGTCTGACAATTAAAGGAATGGACCGCATCCATCCTGTCTCCCCCCCCCCGCGGTAACGAGTAATGATATGAAAGAGGCGATCACACATTATGAGTCATCTCAAGTAGGGTAATCTGTGAAAATAATCTTTACGTTGTTCGAAGATCTTGTTACCACGAAGGATTCTCAGGTTTTCGCTTGGACGCTCCTTCCCCCTGTAACATTGGTATCCCGTCCCCCTGCTCTGTTGGTACCCCTGAGATGCAAAGATGCGTTGCTATGTTAACGCGTCCTTGTTCTTGAGCTATCAATTAGTAGAGCGGACACTGTCATTGCTCAATAATCATTTGTCCATGTCAAGCGACCCGTCGGCTCAAGGGATCCTCTCTGCTTTGTTTATTTGTATTTGAGGATTGGTAGGCAGTAAACCCTATTATCTACAAAGAAAATAAAATGGGACTCTCCAACACAATCTTCCCGTTTTTTAATGAACGCGTTAGGTTGTGACTGCCAGTTAAGTTCTTTGTATGTTGTAAGTGACAAGATGGAAATATTTGATCGTTGATGTTTTTCCTACCAAATACGAGTCGATGTGATGTCATCCAGGAACAGTTCCAAATATCTCCGATATATACCCGAGTTATTTCGTTGCCAAGATACGAATAGTTTTTAGTCGATCATTGTTTTTAGTTATTTTTTTTTCTTATATCAAAGACGGAACGACACATGAGCCAGTAATCGGGACTGATTTTTTTTAAGGCTTAACTAGAGGCGTTAAAGGGATATTAGTCGGGGTTATTTTTGAAGGCAATAAGTCTAGGGACGTTTACACTGATTTCTCAATTGATAAGGAGACTTGTCTTCATTAAAAGCGGCACTGATTAGGAGGAGATCCTGCCTGCATTGTCGACGCACGGTTTTCTTTCTTTGTAATGTTGCAAAGTTGTTTTGAAGGTGTGAGTTATTTTTATTTGGGTTCATGTTTATTTATGCAACGTTTCCTTTTATTTTTAATGGCGAGATGGTGACGATAGCTGTAAATGCAGAAATTTTACTCACGTTTTCGTTCACTGAATGCTTAAATGTCTTATTTACTAGGACAAACAAACAGATATTTTGGTGATGATGAAAATTAACAAAGAAGAGAATTGGAATAAGATTTCGGCGACTCCAGCAGTGGACCACTGTAGTTATCTCTCAGTTTTACTAGGTCGCTTTTCTTGAAATGTTTTCTTTTCAAGTTTTGTTTTCTTTTGTTTTACATAATCGTTGATTCCTCTGAAAGTGAGTGATGACGTGTTTCCTTATGAAACTGCTCCTTTTTTCAAAGGGAACTAATGAAAAACTGGTATAAGAAGGATGTCACAGTAGTATAGTATGGCCTTCCGACCGCATGATGGAAGCTGCCGAAGACCTCATGAGATAAAGTCAACTCTACATGGCAACTAATTTGTTCATCGCGTGCCAGGGCTTAAAAGGAAGGAACCAGAAGCTCTCGCTTGCTTGTTTGAAGTCCACTTACGTCCTTCTTCTGGCTCTCTGTTATTCGCTTTTTGTCAACAGTCTTGTCCAGGAGCCGAGAGTTATCAGAGTCGAAGTTCACTGGGATGTGGTGAGTTATCTGATCTTCTGGTGGATTTAGTCCTTGACCTGTATGTTTCCTAATGCATCATTTCTGTCAGCAGTCATATATGGTGTAACTTTCAGTGTAATTCATATCAGTACCCTAAAATAATACCTCCTTATGGGACTGTTTCACTGTATTATTTTTGCTTTTATATCATACACACACAAACACACACGCAGATACATGCATACATGCATATATATATATATATATATATATAAATATATATATATATATATATATATATATATATATATATATATGTGTGTGTGTGTGTGTGTGTGTGTGTGTGTGTGTATACATATTTAGTTTTATTCAGCATAGGAAAGTGGAAAATGTAAATGGCCACATAACGCCCAATTCTTCCGCCGCTCCAAGAAGAGGTCCATTGGCAGATGAAATTGTTGGGCATCTCTCAACCCTTTACGGTTTTCATTTTCCTGTGTCAATTATAACTAACTGATATGAATTAGTGCGTTAGATTACTGATTATATATATATATATATATATATATATATATATATTATATATATATATATATTATATATATATATATATATATATATATATGTGTGTGTGTGTGTGTGTGTGTTAATTATTCTGGTTATAACGAATGTGAAGCCTAAAATGTGACTTAGGCCTCGAGGCCACCAATTTCATGCTTTACAGAATTCCCGTAATATAACGACAGTGCGTCTTCAAACTGCAGCCTGAGGAGCGTTAGAAAATTCAAATCACATAATGTCTATGATTTTATTCGATATAAAATGCATTATTATTATCATTAAGAAAATTGCTCCTCACTTTTACCAGAACTTGAGTATGGCGTTATTGTAAATGAAGCCTTTGATTATTATTATTTTTTTTTGCTCTATTATTATTATTATTATTATTATTATTATTATTATTATTATTATTATTATTATTATTATTATTATTATTATTATTATTGCTGTGGTTGTTCTTGTTGTTCGTTACTTTTTCCTATAGTTTTGATGAAGCTTAGTAGGATCATTTTGAGGTTGGAAACTATTTTCTCCCAAATATTTTCCTTGATATTTTTCAAGGTTACGTCTTTACTTTTAATGAAATTTGTCCGACCGATACCTGAGGCACTTGTAATGAACTCCCTTAAATATTGTTGACCGTAAACTGTTTCTCAAGGTCACATAACAATATTTAAGGTTTCATCGTTTCATTTTACTCGGATTATGACGAAACGTGGCTGCTAGAAGCCTTGGGATTGCTGGTTACTCTCTCATAAGTATATTTTTTTTTAGCTTGAACTATTTTTCAAGTTACAGATAAATTTCAAGGCCAGGATCATATCTTTTATGCCTTTGTTTATTGGCTCTGATAATTTTGAACCTAACGACTCATTCTTCAAGGTTGCATGTCAGTTTGTAAGGTAAATCTTAGCATTTTTTTTTGTAGGTCTACAAACTAGTTAGAAGTTCTCGTCTTTTAAATCATTTATTTTGTAGGATGTATGATGATCAACTTCTGGAGGTGAGACAACAGCTTTTGGATTGCGTTCATTTCACTTCCAGTTTGAAGTAAAATCTTTGCTCGCCTCCCATAAAAATCTTTTTCCATCAATCATGGTGCTTCTGCTTTTTATTGTTAGTTCACAGAATGCTCACCGTCCATTCTTGAAAGGACACTATATGAGATCTCACTTACTGTTGTCATTCAGTGCCCCAAAGTCACCCAGTTAAGTAGTACGTGACGTCACGCTGCAAGCATCAACAGAGTCGCCCCGGATGCTCAAGCCAGCGAGGTGTCCCCTTCCTAGCCAAGCGTCCACGTCTCAAGGAGGCGCCTGTCAACCATTTGTAAACAAGGCGGAGATGGTGAAGTACTTGACACTTCTCGAGCGATATGGGAAGACGGACGCTCCATTAGTCGCTGGCACGTTTCCTTTTAAGATTTATATTGTACTAATTACACAGGTATGCACTTAATTAGGGACATGATAATTGAAGGAAGCAGTCTGTACAGCATGCGATGTGGGAGGACGATAGAATGATCGCTGGACCTGCTGAAGGGAGCCCTTTGCTGGCGAGTTGACGCTGTCAAAATGCTCAATACTCTCTCTCTCTCTCTCTCTCTCTCTCTCTCTCTCTCTCTCTCTCTCTCTCTCTCTCTCTTTTTGTACGTATGTATTTATATATATTGTCTGTGTTTCAGTCAAGAACCCAGAAGAATAAGTGAAACCAACTTGTTTCTGAACAATAGAAGCACAACGTTACTTTAGCTATGCAAAGAAGGGCTAGAAAAAAAAAGCAAGTTCAGTATATAGTCCATGAATAAGATAAATATATGGAATATATAGATGTACAAATATATGGGCGAATTATTTATACACACACGCAAAGAAGACAGGAAAAAAAAGCAAACCACTACAGTACGTCGACAATAAGACAGATCCACGTCCACCGTCCCCCTGTCACAAGACCTGACAGTTGCAGGAGCGTGATTGAACCGTTTTCTAAAGAAACGAAAGATTGCAATAAGATTAATAGGTAACGAAAATAATGATAAAAGGAGGAGGGCAGGTGGACAGATCTGTCATGTGACCAAGAACCTGTATAACAGGTAAGGCAAGGGTATATATAGGTTGTAGGGGCAGGGGAAAAGGTTTGTGTTGGAGGGCGGGGATATAGGGGAGGTATGGAATGCAGGGGAGAAGAGGATGCGGGAGATAATGTATCTAGGGGAACGCGTGAGAGTATGCATAGGTACTGAGGGAGGGGAAAGTTTATGTTTTAAGAGATTGAGAAGTTGAGGTGGATTTTATGGTACCAAGGAATGCACATAAAGGTGGGAAAATGAATGGAAAAGATATGGGGACTATTTAAAGGGGGAAATGTATGAAAAGGTATGGGAAATATTTAAAGGGGAAAAATGAATGAAAAAGATATGGGAAACATTTGAAGGGGAAATTGATTAAAAAGGTATGGGAACAAGGGGAAAAATGAATGACAAATGCAATGGGGACTATATAAAAAGGGTGAATCTGGATGAAAAGATATGGGAACTATTTAAAGGGGAAAAATGAATGAAAAAGATATGGGAAATATTTAAAGGGGGAAAATGAATGAAAGAGGTATGGGAACTATTTATGTGTATGAATGGAAGAAAGTTTTGAGAAGAGGGCAGTGGTAAATGATACTTCGGAAAGGACATGAGAGCTAAATTAAGGTCGTGATCTAGGGAAAGTGTTAGCGTTGACTTTAGGGGAAATCTGTTAAAGCAAATTGTTTCGGGAAGAAATAAAGAAATAAGAGGTTTGGGGACGAACAGAGGGAACTGAAGAAGAAACTGAACGAGGCAGAGGATTAAAGGAAGATGTGACAATGAGAGGTCAGGAAAGTAGATGAAGAGAATAGGTAAGAGACCCGGAGGACGTGCTGAGGAATTGGATCAGAAAATATGGAGGTAGGAGCTTTGGATAGGCAAAGGTATGGGAGCGTGAGATCCTCATTTGATTAATTCGGAATATATGATTAATCTTGCTCTCATTCCCCATAACCAGTAATCAGCTTGACTCCTCTCATTTTATGGGATGTGAAATTGCGACCCTTTGCACATAATACAGATGTGTATGTGTGTGTGAGAGAGAGAGAGAGAGAGAGAGAGAGAGAGAGAGAGAGAGAGAGAGAGAGAGAATGGGTTTCTAAGGGAAGCGTACTATTTATAACCAATTGGTCTAACCAGGGGTAGAACTTACTTGAATAATATGTATTGTGTGTGTTTGTTTGATGACTCACAACCCCAACTGACTTAATGGACGTTTCTATTTTCCTTCCTGTGTCTTTTTGTGAGAAAACAGGAAAGGAACGAAAAAGGTTTTTGTTCGTACCTTTATCAGCATGTGTGTTCGATTTATAAAGTTGATGGCGTAATGGTTAAGCTCTGGTCTCGAGCCGTGTGACAGGTTTGATGCTAATGATATTAAGAAAATGTAAAACTAAGATAGCAGATACAGAAAGAAAATAAAAACAGTAACGGCGGAAATAATAAAAAAAGATAAAAAAACAAACAAGACGTGACTAAGTTCGCGATATTGACATGATCATCAGGTTGAAGGAAACCTGAACGCTTCTTGCTACATAAATGGGATTCAGTGTACGGGTGCTCGTCAGGGCTTTTCGTTTCCGAGTAAAAATTCAGGTAATTTTTATTAATATATACGAGCGAAGAGACATCTAATAGATTTATATATATGTGTTTGTATGCGCGCCTTTTCCCCTAGATGGAGAGATCCGGAGAATGTTAGCCTTTATGGTCTCAGCAAAAGTTGCTATGGAACGAGGCTGTTTGCCCCGTGCTCTCCCTAATCTATCCTGACTGCGACCAATCATAGCTGGTAAATTGTTTAGGCATACATTCACAGCTTAGGTCGACAGGCTTTCAGTGAGCTTGAAAAGGGCGTTGCTAAAGCTTTCCAACTTACCACGGACCCTTAGCTAGTCATGGAAGTTTAGTAACAACTGAACCAAGATCTCATATATATATATATATATATATATATATATATATATATATATATATATATATATATATATATGTGTGTGTGTGTGTGTATATATATATATATATATATGTATGTATACATATATGTATATATGTATGTATACATATCTGTATGTATGTATATATGTGTGTGTGTGTGTGTGTGCTTGTGTCTGTTGTGTTCATCTAGATACAGGAACCCTTTTGCTCGAGTGCTGATCAAAACACGGATCGCCAGCTGAAGTTCGACCAGTAACAGGTATCCTGGAAGACTGGAAGTAAACAATTAAGGAAACTGGAGCAAAAACAAGCAAAAGAGGAACCGACCGAGGAAAAGAGCATCATCCCTTCTCTCTCTCTCTCTCTCTCTCTCTCTCTCTCTCTCTCTCTCTCTCTCTCTCAAACAAGTCCAGTATTATGTTCTCTTTTTCCTCTTTCTCTCTAGATAGAGAGATAGGTATCGAGAGATGTAGCCCACGAAATATCTTAATTTTAAGGGCGAGAGAAAGAAGGAGATTCAAGTCTTGCAGTTTTTGTAACAAGATAATGCTAATCCAGTCTGCTGAGAAGGAGTGGAGTTTCGAGACAGACAGTATTTAAGAAATACATGACGGGATGACGGGCCGAAGGGGGCCAGAGGTTACGAACGCCTAGAGAGAGAGAGAGAGAGAGAGAGAGAGAGAGAGAGAGAGAGAGAGAGAGAGAGAGAGATTTTAATCCTTATAGATGATCGATGGAAAATCACCCGTTTTCTTCTCGCCCCTCAAGTAATCCCTTAATCTTGATGTATGAAGATGGATTTCCTCGGTTCCAGATAGCTTCATTTCTCTCTCTCTCTCTCTCTCTCTCTCTCTGGCACGTTGATGAAGACAGGGAAAACGGGTTAAGATTAAGCTATTCTCAAGCTTTGGCTTTAACTAAAGATGCATGTTGCAAGCATCTGCACATTTTATTCTTCATAAGCCTGTTTTCTCTCTCTCTCTCTCTACACACACATATACATGTATCCATCCATATATCCATATTTAGAATTCGACAAAATGCAACCGTTTTATGCTCGTAGGATTAAGATAAATTTATTTTCTGTGACTGTGTAATGGTCAATTATCCTTTTCATACGGTGACCCTGGTAGTTGTGACGCCAGATAACTCACAATCAATCAATATCCTTTTCATACTTTAAATATGAAACGAAGAAGGGGTGCTAGTATAAGGTGGAATCTCCCACATCTGAGATGAATTGCCTCTTTTCATTTACAGAAGGATATATATGGATCTCTCCCTGCTCTGAAAAGTCTTTATGTTGTTCAGTCGTCGATGAAAGAAAGTAGACACTCTAGAAATTAGATTGCACTCTTATTAACGCCCTTGACGTCTCCATAGTCTTGCGACGCCAAATTTCATAATCACATCAACCGATTTGATTGTCTAATAACTCACTGCTAAATTAATATTTTTTTTTGCAAGAACAGACGACCTTAATACCCCTCATGATAAAAGCAACGAAAGCAAGTACTCCGACTGTTGTTAATATTGATAAAAATGTCTTCTACAAGACTCCAGCGAATCTCATCTGATTATTCTGGGCCTTTTTATAGCCCTTATTAACGCCCTTTATTCTGCTGCTTATAATATGCTCCACATAATATGCCCCCCATAAAGGCAGCGCATGTGGCACATCCGTTATGTGAGTTCGTACCCAGCAGGATTGACTACCACGGCTCAATGTCTCAGAAAAACGCCGCGCTCATTTACTTACATTTTCTTTGTTATAAATCTTGTATTTTCTATGTTAAAAAACTTATGCAAGAATATGCAGGGGACGACATGATGTGCTTGATATGACTGCTATACAATTGCTGATGTACATTAACTTTTCAGTCATTTGTGACCTGACTGGAGCAATAATATAGTATAAATATTGATTCTCATTTTTCTAATCTGCCGTTTATTTCTTTATGCATTTTCACATTCGCCTTAATACTTTTCCTGGAAGGGTCCTCACTTGATTGCATAACGGCTCTCTCTCATTATGGGATGTTCCTCGCTTAGCTAGTCCCCACTTCATTCGTCTCACTATAGTTTTTTTTCTTTTCCTTCATCTTTTTCACGAATGTCCCCGTTTATTTCATTATTCTCTTATTCTCGGAAGTCACTCTTCTTCCATCTTCACTGATAACTGATGTGATCCGGCTCACTTCATTTCACTCTTCATTTCCAGTTTCTTGATCACAAATGGTTTCATTGACTTAATTTTTTGTCATATTGTCAGATCATTTTTCCTCTTTCTCAGAATCTCAGAAGATGCAAATTGTCCCCCACCCCCCATGCAATAATTCTGCGTGCCTGGTTTTCCTTTTTGTTTTTCGTTTTAGTAATATTCAAACTGCCATTTATATACTAAAAAAAAAAAAAAAAGAATTTCCCATAAACGTCTCTCACATGGTAGTGAATCAGTTTAAACACACTTATGTAAATATACATTCATATGCTTACTTATCAGCAACAGTCTTATTCAAAAACATATAATATGCCCACTTACATAAACTGACTTGTGTTTGCGTACACATTAGGGTACGTTCACTTGTGCCTGTGCGTTTGCTCTCACGCGCACGCACACGCGCACGCTTATGAATGCACATACCTGGGAGTATAATGGATCATTTGATACTCTATAACCCTCCTGTTAAAAGAGATGCCGCCGATCTTGCTTGTGCCGGACCGTTATAAGCCCCAAATGTAAACCAGCAAGCAGACAATTCATGCATAGGTAACTCGGTTGGGCAGTTTGAGTCAGCTCTCTCTCTCTCTCTCTCTCTCTCTCTCTCTCTCTCTCTCTGGCCTTTTAGACAAGTAACTTTTGAACCTGAAAGTCTATTCTTTCTACGTTGAACTATAATACAGGCTGAAAGAGTTTAGATGAAACGTTACTCACCCTCTTCTGCTGACTCGCATATGCTTTCATAATTCTTTGAAATATAGCAGGTGTCAAGATCAGACATTTCTCTCTCTCTCTCTCTCTCTCTCCGAAAATCCATTTAGGTATATTAACACTTTAAGCTTCATGCAAAACAGGAAGCAAAAAGTGAATGCTGTATATTTAAGTTTTTTTACATTACTTTTTTTCCCTTTGAGGTGCAAAAGGCGTCACGAGAGTAGATAGGGTGCTAAAGATTGGAAGGACACCAGGCCTTCGTGGGATTGAAAGTGGGATGTTGTGGTAGAGTGGTGAAAGGCGAATCGAATGGCTGACCAGGGTTTTTAAGGCATTTCTGGTTGAGGGGAATGGCTCCAAAGCCATGGGTGAAAAGAACAACTGTTCCTTTGTATAATGGTAAAGATGACAGAGGAGACTCGGAGAGTTATACAAGCGTGTTGTTATTTACAACAGAAAAGGTATAAGGTAAGATTTTGTTGGGACAGTAGGAGATTATTATTCTGACAGGGGGGATTGACATGGAAGAGTATTAAGGGTTTAAACATGGAAAAGAGCACTTGTTACGAAACAGCCCAGTTATGGAAGACATTTAAAAAGAATGGAATAAGTTGTATGTTGCATGCACGAATAGGAGAGCGAAGAATATTATTGATATAGGCATCATGAGAGTGTAGGTGATGAATAGTATAGAAGAAAAATTGTTGAGAGTGAAGAAAGTGTTATAATATCTAGATGGAGAATAAATGACGGAATGCTACGAGTCCGAGAAAGGACAGTCCGTCAGGGGAGGTGGGGTGAATGACATCTAGTACTGACCGGGATTAGTCAGAGAAACTGTAAGAAGTGGAGGAGAGCATGTGAACGTTTGCAAAAGGAGAAAATTGAGAATAAATAAAAGTTGGAAGAAAGTTATCAAGGTGAGTATCAAATAGGAAGAAGAAACATCGCTGATACGATTGGGTGGGAAATTGAAGTGGTTGATTTGTATAGATATAGATATAATTTATAATGGTATGGTGTGAAGTGAGCTGAGTAATAGGATAGGCGAAGAGAGGAAGGCCAGGGGAAGGGGATGGCAAATGAAAAGAAAAATCAAGTAGAGACTCAGGATGTCTTAAGGAAGCCAAGCTGGGATGCACGAGACATGTGCTGAGGAAAATTGAGTACGAACGTAGAGTACAAAAGTAATATATATATATATATATATATATATAATATATATATATATATATATATATATATATATATATATATATATATATATATATATATATAATCTAATTCCCCGTTACGTTGTAAACTACTACCTTTGTGCTTGGCATTTCGTAATATGTTATCTATAGACCCCGTTAAGGAGCACCTGCTTCATATTACTCCTCATGTTACATTCCTTCCTCCCTCTCACTTTCCGTCGTACCTGTCTCCCATTCCATTTGCTTTTTATTCTCTTAATTATCCATCGTTTTTTCCTATCTATCTATCCTTCCTCCCTGTCTGTCTGTCTGGTGCGATCTGTTGCTCTCACCTGAACTTCCTTGATCCTCATTGACCTTGGAGATGTTTGAATAGGTGTTATAGACCATATTGTTCACCGCCTTCCCCCCCCCCCTCCTCCTCCCGCCTCAATACCCCTCTTCCAAATCCCCTTCGTCTGTACTGTATGAGCTAGATCCTCCTTTTATGTATTTTGTCCACTGTTCAGTGCGCTCTTTTGCTAATGTTTTATAAATAGTTTTCCATTTATCATGTATAAGTTTTATGGTATTAGGGTTTGTTTTCGCATTACTCAGCGCTATTTAGTTTATAATTGCTCTTATACGATTAAGACTATTGCTTGTTCTGTCATTGCCATCATTATCATCTGTCAGTTTACATTTTCTTGCGTAACAATAATCCACATTTTCCTGTTCCCTTCGTTATCCCTCAGTCATATTGATGATATTTTCTCCAGTGCCTTAAAAGGATAACCACTATCATATTTTGTTTCCATTCTCCATTTCATGTTCACGAAAAAAGTAACAATAAAAGTTTCTTTAGATTTCCTCTTCAGTTGTCATCTTCGTCTTTATGACCATGATTTTCTTTCGTTCGTGTCTGTCACCATCAGAATCATTATTTTCCTTCTGTCCACCATCGTAAATGATGTTAACAATGTCATAATCTTATATGTCATCACTGCCATCATCATTACCGCTTCTTTTATGTTAAGTCGTTTATCATTATCACTATCATCATCTGTATTACTGTGTTTCTCCAAATCTTCAAATTTATCTCTACGTCATCGCCTTTCTTCTTGCGTCATTATTATCATCATCATCATTATAGTTTCGATCGGTCATCATCAGCATCATTTGCATTATTTTTCATTTCTATCATCATTACTATTCTGTCTTATACCTGTCACCATCATTGCTCTCCATCCTCAAGGTCTTCGATCAATCACTACCTTCATAATGATTATTTTTCTGCCTGAATTATTCTTTGCGACTTTACCGTCTTCGTATCAGCATTGCTGCTGCTTCTACCAGTCATCATCGGCATCCTTTTCTCTTCTCTTTCTCCTTCTCCTTCTCATCACTTCTTCTCCCATTCCTCCTCCTCTTCCTCCTCCTCTTTCTCCTTCTCCTTCTCATCACTTCTTCTCCCCTTCCTCCTCCTCCTCCTCCTCCTCCTCCTTCTGCCTCCTCCTCGTTTTGGCCAGCCAGCCACTCGATGTTATCTCGTGGAGAACCCATCCTGTGGCATGTCCCCATCAAGGTAAATTAATCCAGGCTGAGGTGATCGACGCCCTCGGCCTCTGCATTATGTGGTGTCGTCCCCCTCGCGATGCTTTCATGTCGCCTCTTTCCTGGTATCGCTTTGTCCTGCCTGAGAGAGAGACTCTGTAGAAGGCTTTATGGCTCCGCTGCCCCGCCGGACTCTTACTTGTTAGTCGTGTATGTGGTGTGTGTGTGTGTGTATATATATATATATATATATATATATATATATATATATATATATATATATATATATATATATTGTTTTCCCAATCAAGGACGAACCTCTTGTGCAAAACCTTCCCATACATTTATGCTCTCTCTCTTTCTGTGTGTGTGTGTGTGTGTGTGTGTGTGTGTGTGTGTGGGTGAGTGTAAAACTTTTCCAGGATTACATACCCGCTTATACAAATTCTTTTAAATATTGTGCTAACATTTTGCTTGAGGAATTTCTGTACAACTTGAAAATTTCGTAGCTGAAGACGAGTGCCTCAGTGGCGTGATCGGTATGGTCTTGGCCTGCCACCTCGGTGGCCGCGAGTTCGATTCTCGGGCATGTTACTGATGGGTTAGAGGTGTGTATTTCTGGTTCACTCTCGACGTGGTTCGCGTGGTTCGGAAGTCACTTAAAACCGTTGGTCCCGTTGCTGAATAACCACTGGTTCCATGCAACGTAAAACAAACAAAGAAACAAAGATTATTTACTTAATCTGTTTAATTCAGAAAAGCAGATTGATAAACAGGATATTGCGTGATTACGTGAAATGAAATAGCAAGAAGAGCGCCGCCCCATTAATGTAAAAATTTGGTTTTCATAATTGCAGTCGTCCACTTCTTCAATTTGTCTCTCCTAGAATGAAGTGTAAAACACAGAATGTCATGGAATACTGTCTGATATGATAGAATATGCCGCCTCCGGCACCATTAGAATGCTATTTCAATACTTCCTTAGAATGCTGTGTTACCCGTAAGACCTCGACCTCCAATCATCCACACATCACATTTCCATAGTATTGTACTGTTTCATTTCATCTCAAAGTACAGTTCTGTCTGACCATCGTCTCCCAAGTCCAGACCCAACAAAAATACTGTTTCAGATGAAACTCGACGGATCGCTTCCTGAATATGTCATGTTTTTCCGTCTTGGTTCTTTTAGGTTTTTAATTTTTTCTCCTATTAATAAGTAGATAGAGAAATAGAGGTAGCTATGTGGTGCAGTAAGAATGTAGGCGGGCAAGATTGCTGAAGATACTAATGCATTTTATAGTACGAGATTCCAGTCTCTCTCTCTCTCTCTCTCTCTCTCTCTCTCTCTCTCTCTCTCTCTCTCTCTCTCTCTCTCTCTATGTTGGTAAGCAAAACAGGTGGGTGATGCAGGTAAGCATAAGTCCATTGGCCAAGTTATAATTGCCAGACTTTACCTGTCAAAGTCAACCAGTTAATCAAGATTTAAAGCAGTACGCCGTCAGCTGTTCTTATATATTATCCCAACCGTACTGAACATCGAATATGTTACATTCACTCTCTCTCTCTCTCTCTCTCTCTCTCTCTCTCTCTCTCTCTCTCTCTCTCTCTCTCTCTCTTTTATGCATCTGGTAAGTCAAGAAATTCCTGCGCATAACTCTCACAGATTCAGACCAATCTCAGAATCGACGAAGAATAAATTCACCTCCACTGAGAACAGAACATATTATTATTATTATTATTATTATTGATTATTATTATTATTATTATTATTATTATTATTATTATTATTATTATTATTATTATTATTCAATAGATGAATCTATTCATATGGAAGAAGCCCACAGGGGTCATTGACTTGAAATTCAAGCTTCCAAAGAATATGGCGTTCATTAGGATTAAGTAGAAGTGCATGACGAATTCCATTCCATCTAGGGAGATTATATAGATATCTCTAAAGGAAAAAGTCAGGTTATGAATGGGTAGTACTCGTAGTGCTGAGTTCATTAACTATTTCTGTCCTTCTTCTGACAAACTTCGGAATTCTCTTCTTGGTTATTTTTCCGCGCTTATAACCGTTCTTGTGAGCCTCTCTTCATGGCTAAATATTTAATAACTATATATATATATATATATGATATATATATATATAGATATATATATATATATATATATATTATATATATAATTTTTCGCCCTCTTTCTGTCTCCCTTCGTTTCTATGATCTTCTTCCTTTCAAGAAGTGGCCTTTTGCCTCCATCCAGTTGGGCTTTGCATAAAGAACTGACCTTCCCTTCTCTTTACCCTCTGACCTCTGGAATTTGCTACCCACTGTTCCTGGAATAGTATTCGTCCGCATGTTTTCACTCTATTATAATATCATAACATATTTTTGGACATTCACGTATACATAAATACATACATACGTACATATATAAGGGTAACTGTATTATTATTATAATACTCTACAGGAATTTATGCACTTTCAGTTTGGTGACTTGACTTGTTTCAGGGCATCCAACATTGCCTTGGTTTCTGCACCAAAGAAGTAATAATGCCGAAAATTTCGAATCCTCTCACCCCTTTTGAAATTTTTATCGAAAGACGCTTCTGTTCCCCAGAACGTACCCTCCTCTCACTCCTCGGACAAAACGGGAAGCAAGCCAAGCGTGTAGGGTCCAGGCATGCTAACATCATAACCCGAATGAAGTATGTTCCCTGAATCAGGCGTATAAATTGTACTTTTTGGAAAGCGCTCCCGGTACTTGCACAAACTCTCAGCTATAAGTCTGTAAGTTGTCATGCTCTGCTCTTCCCCACGGAACTTTCTTTTTTGAAAATGACTCCCAGCGTGAGCCAAGTTAGTCCTTCATTGCACCCATGTTCCCAAAGAAAGCTCTTCTTACCTATCCATTGCCAATTCCTCCCTTCCCTCCGCTTCCCCAGGGGCTTTCGTATCTTCAAACGACCCCTGGATGCTATTAGAAAAATAGTCTTAATATCCCTTCTTCACTCTACAAGAAGAGGCATTTCTTCCCTGTCTTTAGACAGCTGACTCCTTCGAAACCCTCCCCTCCCCTCCCCCTCCCTTCCCATTGGCTTTTTTACCCTTTCATTCTTTTTGAAACGGTCCCAACGCAAGCAGAAAGTTCACCTGGTCCTGGGTCTCTTCCATTGGCGCGGGAGTACCTTGCCCCATTCATGGTCCACTTCATCCGATTCTTCCTCCACCATCTCCTACCAGAGTTTTCTTTTTTGGAAACGGCCATCAGCGACATCAGAAATTTGGTCATGGATGTCCCCTCTGCCCCGGGGACTCTGCGTCCCATTTGTGGTCCACTTCATCTGATCTTTCACCACCGCTTTCTTTTTTTGTACAATGACCCCCAACGCAACCCGAGAGAGATGCCCTAAAGCTCAGCCCCTTCCCCTTATCCAAGGAGGGTGGGGAGCGCCCGATCCCTACTCACCAAACGTCCATCTTGCAAATGTTTTGCGAATACCGAGAATTTTTTGCGAGTCCATTTCGTGGGTTCGGATGCATATTGGCCATTTAGGTCTCAAGTGTGTCACATCCTTCAGAACCGAGTGGACATTCTTCTGGGGTGTCCAGGAGCCTCCGACTGTCATTAGGGCTCAAAGGGCGCCGGTATCGTTTCTATTAATGATTTTCATTTGGACGCAGCCTTTTTTTATTTATTTTTTTTTCATCTGGAATCCTCAGGGGTACGTAGATGTAAATGGCTTTCATTTAAATACGAATCTAGTTTGAGTAGTGCTTGATGCTGTGGATGTCTTGAGATGTTTACATTCCCAACGGTTCTTTTGGGTTCAAATACACTTCTGTAATCGTGTATGTATGTATGTATGTATGTATGTATGTATGGATGCATTTTTATTTATTTGTTTATAATTTATTTTAAATAATCATGTACGTAAATGCGTGTGCGTGTGTAGACATACACTATCTTTTTGTGTACACACTGGTAGCAAGTATCTTTACGCATCTATCGAAAAAAGAAACACCATTTCTGTGTACGTGGACTACATAATCTGAGGCCTAATGATCAAAAATATCATCTGCAGTTCCCAGCGATATTCGGTTATGAACATATCAACGATAGCGATTCCCAGAACAAATGAGTAAAATTATTTTTCTCAGATGCGAATGCCAGAAATAGCTGGTGGGTTCGGTTTTGTTTTTGTGTTTTATTTTTTCTCGTACGATCAAAAAGAGAGAAAAATGATGAAAAGGGGAAAATGCGACTTCCATGAATCATCAACGTTTTGCTTCACGAATTGGATGATTGGCAGCCGTCGATGTGTGACTGCGATTCGGACGATAGGATATACTGATATCATTCCGGGACGATTGCTTCAGTCTCTGATTTTACGATACAATATTATTGAGGGGCTGTATTACCCCCCTAAGCTCTCGTTCACTGATATCGTAGTTTTATCTGACACAATCGCATACACTTCCTGTGTATATGCATATATATTATATATAATATATATATATATATAATATATATATATATATATATGATATATATATTATATATATATATATATATATATATATATATATATAGTATGTGTGTGTGCGTGTATGTGTGTGTTGTGGATTCTTGCGTAGTAAATTAATGGTGTTTCATGGTTGTTCCATTACGAACATTTATACTGTAATAATCTTTAATTAATAGCGGTATACGTTCCCACTTACACACACATATATATACATACATACATACATAGAGAGAGAGAGAGAGAGAGAGAGGAGAGAGAGAGAGAGAGAGAGAGAGAGATGTAGTACATACATACATACATGAGACGATAAACACATTACCCACATTTTTCATAGCTATAAAGGAAACTCTCCATAAAACCTGGCGCAGTGGAAATTCTTATCAAGCTTACGAAAGAGATAATTCATTTCCCTGTTTCAGATACAAATGGTTCATACAGTAATAGGAGAGAATTTCCAGTACTCTAGGATTATATATATATATATATATATATATATATATATATATATATATATATATATATATATATATATATATATATTATATATATGTGTGTGTGTTGTCTGTGTGCAACGGTTATCCACGTTCAGATTTGGCGTCGTCCACTTCCGGGACAAAGCTCCCTCAACATTATCCCAGAAATAAGCATCAACAATGTAGCTTCCCGGTCCATGCCTCGAGATGTTACGTAACGTCCCTATGGTCGGGTCTTGCCGTCTTGACCCTCTCCATAATTTTCGGATTGATAAATAGTCTGTGTTCCCGTAGTTTCTCTCCTGTTCGTTGCACAATAAAGTTATACTTAAATAACGGTATTAACGTCTTAAAGAAAATTATGTATAATACTCCTTAAAGAAAAAAAAGATAATTCGCACGAAGTACCATGGGTATGTTACCGAACGATGTTGAAATATTTGCATTTTATTTATACTTTTTACTCACTATCTTTCTTTTGTCTTATATATGCAGTCTCCTCTATATAGAACTATGATAAAAATAATCATCTCAATTAAACATTAAAATGATAATCATATTATAAGATTTTCGAGTGAACTGCTTGAAATATTTTACCGGCTGTTCCTCAATATAATTTTCTTTCTGATCGCTATAAAGAAAACTGCAAGCATTTTAAACAGGGACGGTATACTTTTTTTTTTTTTGAAGGAAACTCTGTGATAAGCCAAGTAGAAAAAAAGGAGAAATTCCGTGCATTTGCCGAGGGTGTGTTCCCGAATTCCAAAGTGCTTTACATACATTGGGGTCTGTGTTAAGTGGGAAATTATTCACGAGAGGAGAGTACGAAGGGTAGGATCTATCATTGGCTAGGGAGCTGTACTATATAATACCTGCGGCTCATTGAGCAGAGAGAGAGAGAGAGAGAGAGAGAGAGAGAGAGAGAGAGAGAGAGAGAGAGAGAGAGAGAAGGTTGGGGGGTAAAGTACTATACTACTATACTTCCAAACTTCGGAGATAGAGTACGATGTACCTATAGACGAGAGAGAGAGAGAGAGAGAGAGAGAGAGAGAGAGAGAGAGAGAGAGAGAGAGATACGATTATATACCTTCAGATTCTGGAGAGGAGTTGTATAACTTTATACCTCCAATTACTATATACCTCCGAACTCTGGAGAGAGAGAGAGAGAGAGAGAGAGAGAAGAGAGAGAGAGAGAGAGAGAGAGAGAGAGTATAGCGGATGTTTTAGGAAAGAAAATGATATTGTGATCTCATGTTACCGTTTCAGGAAGCGGAAAATGTCGAAAACAGTACACACACATAGGGTTACGCCATGTTTTCTCCTCAATCTTTTCTTCAGTCATTAATCTTGGTCGATGTCTATGATAATTTTCGTGATTCTAGAACGAAATAATAATAATAATAATAATAATAATAATAATAATAATAATAATAATAATAATAATAATAATAATAATAATAATAAGTTTCTGGATTTCTAATCTGACTGGCAATGCCATGACGGATGTCCATTGTAAGCCGCCATATTCAAGTCGTAAATTTATTGAGGTAAATATTATCGATTATTGCAATTGCTCTAAACATCAATTTAGAATCTGCAGTCTGCGTATTTGTTAAGGTATGAATTAATGGAGGACTACATAGCCAATTTTCCAAAGTAATTTGAGTCGTCCACTCGTTAAAGGTACCAATAACCAGAAGGGACTGACAAGTTATAATCAAAATATATTTGAATATTTCCACCCGATGCTCGCAGTAAACATAGTTGCATTTAGCCTGTCAAAGAGAGTCTGATGTGCTATTACATTGAAGATATCTACAGAAATATGTATGTTTTTATACGTAATATTTATGAAATAACTTAGCTTCTTGATATCCTCAGTGTTTAGTGCCATCTTTGTATTCAAGTGGGTTGGTAATAACCTCACTCCTCCAGCGAGGGCTTAGGTTCGATTCAATTAATTTCGGGTGCAAGACTTTCACTAGAAAGCTTACCCAGAAAGCATTAGGAAATCGAGAAATAAAAAGAGCATTGTGGATGATATATATATATATATATATATATATATATATATAGATATATATAGATATATATATATATGTTTTTCGTGCGTATATATATAAATAAGAAATGTGAAAAAATGACAAGTTTTGATACTCAAGTTTCATATACTGACGGACAGGTTCGCGTGGCATATTTTATTTTATATTTTTGATATTTCTGTTTGAAGCTAGAATTTTTAATTAAGGGTTTGAATACCATGTTAAATATTCACGTTTTTTCCATTTTTGTACAGAAGTATTTAGATTTGTCGTTTTGTACATTATGTATAATAATTTTGTTACAATTTCTTTTATTAGGATATGATATTCATAAACTTATCTGTCGTATATCTTTGTGTACACTTTCGTTCATTTGAACATATATTTTCTAGTGTTTCATTATGTATTTTATAATAAGTAACAGGGGTAGCACACTGGGAGTTTTCTTGAAGAGAAATTTCATATGCGAGAGGGACTGAGTTTGTAGAGTTTTTTTTTTTTTTACTTAAAATTATAAATTTGTTTTGTGTGTGATTAAAAAACGTGGGGTGTGAGACTTTGTGCAACTTGTTCTGAATAAAATGGACGGGTTAAACTTGATCCAGTGTATGTTATATACAACTTACGCCAGAGAGAGATAGAGAGAGAGACTAGAACCCAGAGGCCGACGGAAATCCCACCTTTTTAACTGAGTCGTGTCCTTTAAAAACCTCAGGAAATCAAGAGAATGGCGATAACAAAAGAGTTCTCTGACTCTGCACATTCTTCCCCAAGTGGTTGATGGAAGACGTAAAGGAAGAAGAAAAAGAAGAGGAAGAAGAAAAGGGAAGGTGAACTTATTTTGTTCCCTTCATCCCTTGAAGGGCGCGACGTACAGTTCTCTGCTAGATCCACATAGGCTACAAAACGCAAACGCACAGATATATATATATATATATATATATATATATATATATATATATATATATATAGATATATATATTATGTGTTACGTGCTCACTTTTACTTGTGCAAAGTCAGTGAGCATTCTGCTTTTGTGCGTGTTCTCTTTGGACTGTGGTGCTACTTATTTATTGTCTTACAAGTCCCCCCCCCTCCCCCACCGGTTATCTCCAACCGAAGAGGTTAGATTAACCCCCCCCCCACCCCCACCCCCTTTCCCACATTAATTGCTCACCTGGCAGTCTCCATTTCTCTCCCGGTAGGTGTGTATCTGGCGGACTTAATTTCATTTCTTCTAATGGTATAGCTTCCGTAAACAAAATAAATAGATATGCATTCTTCATTTCAAAGAGAGAGAGAGAGAGAGAGAGAGAGAGAGAGAGAGAGAACACGAAGGAAATGAAATTGTAAAAGCGACAATTCGCCAAGTTAGATTTATATTAATATGAGCAATTGATATATTTCTTTTTCTAATATCGTACTCGTTCCATTGTGAAAACGCCAAAACGGAGTTGGCTGTATAAGTCAGTCGTGGATGTTGCACGAAAGAGATAATTGCCGATATTTTTGCTGTAGCAGATGTTTCATTTCTATATAAAATTGTTATATATTCATTATTACAAACCTCACTTGCTCACTGGTACCCCAGTATTTGTAACCTAGAAAATCGGGTTATTTTATAGCTGACAGAGAGAGAGAGAGAGAGAGAGAGAGAGAGGAGAGAGAGAGAGAGAGAGAGGAGAGAGAGAGTTTTGTTTACCACTATTGAATACTGCATATTTGTCTCTGTAACGTCTGAATGTTAGGGTATCTTTCTCTTGACCCGACCAAAATAATTTTCTAGTAAATTGATAAAGACAAGTCTCTCTCTCTCTCTCTCTCTCTCTCTCTCCTCTCCTCTCCTCCTTCTCTCTCTCGCACTCTCTCATCTCTCTCTCTCTCTCTCTGCTTTACTTTTCGCTGTGACAAACAATTAACGGTGATTTACAAGGTTAGCAAAAGGCTGTTAAATCTTGATAATGTGCCTGATTTAATTAAGTTCAACATATAAACAACTAACTTGGCTCATTTAAGCCGAGTTATTATGCGGATTGTAGCGAAGGTGAGCTACTTCTTGTGTGTATGTGACCTTATCCTCGCTCCAACACACACACACTCCATGTCCTCCTTTTTACTGTACATAGAAGGATTTTTGTTGTTTGAGTTCACTTCATAAAAAAAAAAAAAAGATACATTTCGTTCCCCCAGAGAATCGTCCTCCAAGTGGCGTTCTCTAGGGGAGTGATGAAGACGTTGGTTGCGTTCAGCAGTGTTTAACAAGACGTTCGCCTCTTTCGATATATTTTTTTATTTTGTCCTTTGAAACTCGTGACAGTCACACTAATTGAGTGATTTACTAAATGAGTTACGTTAATGAATTTGCTGATAATCATAAAAAGCAGGAGATAGGATGAAATTTTCTTATTTTTAGGCGCATAAAGTGAGAAAGGCGAAAGATAACGAGCTCTTGAATTGAGAGTATAACTAGATTTTTTCGTCTGTAGAATGAGCACACCCTACCATCTTCAAATGAAGAGACTGGATTATTGATAATAATGTTTATTGTGACTGTATAGAGCCTCCAGTGTAATTTTTGGCCGCTAGCTTTCTGCACGGTGACGAACTTTGAACAACTATTTTAAAACGTACGAAATAGTAGCATTTTCTCAAGAGTAATTTTAGGCCATGCAAGAATTTAGGGAAATAAACGCTTGTCTTGATTTTCTTTGTTTCTGGTAATATTTAGTTAATATGACCATGTCTGGGAAAATGTGTATATGTGAATATACAAACTACCTAAAAGTAGGAAATTCCACATTAGATTAATTTAATTCGAAATGTAAAGTGCCTGAATTGTAAGTGAAAAGCTAACTATAGCCACGAAGAGACTTGGGAAGAGAAACTTACTTCTCATTTTCATTCCTTATCAAACGTCTGCAAAAGTAAACGAGCTTTAGTTCCGTTTGTGTATCTCGTGTTTTCCTGTGATCTCACATATACACATACCAATTCTACTTGTACTTTTTTGTTATTATTTGTGTTTCTATGTGATCTCAAATAATATGCACGCCTATTTTTCCTGCGTCTATATGAGTTTTCATGAGATTTTGCAGATATGCACACGCATAATTTCAATATATAATAATATATATATTATATATAATTATAATATATAATATATAATATATATATATATATATATATATGTATATAGAGATATATTCTATATAATATATATATATATCCGTTTTTTTTTTTTTACTTCAGACATAAGGATAGCAGTTTACCGCGTGTTTGAATTTTAAGGAACATATTTACGCCCGCATTTTTAGTTTTCTGTAAAATAGAACTACTGAGATGTCCATTTGACTGTCCGTCCGCACTTTTTCTGTCCGCCCTCACATCTTGAAAACTTCTGAAGCTAGAGGGCTGCAAATGGATATGTTGATCATCCACCCTCCAATCATTAAACGTTCCAAATTGCAGCCCTCTAGCCTAAGTTATTTTTATTTTATCTAAGGTTAAAGTTAGCCTTGCTCGTGCGTCTGGCACCGCAACAGCGCAGGCTACCACGGCCGGCTGATAGTTTCATACAGCATTATACTCTGTACAGAAAACTCGATTGCGACAAGAGAACTTCGACACATTTTTTATTGTATATGTATCTATGCAATTCTATAAAAGCATAGCCTACACCCATTCATTCTCTTTGTAGATTTCCCTGTAAATGAGTTTTTTTTATGAGACCTCTTCATGTCATACAAGCTTAATCATCCTGCCCCGATTCGCTCCACAAGCTCATCATGAGGCGGCGTTTGCTCTTGTTAATGAGAATGGTATTCGTCCTAGATAAGATAACCGATATGGACTCGGCGATCGTTAACTCGAGTACCAGAACAACTTTCGCGGCGCCATCCCCTGCAGAACTTGGATATTCGATTTGCGACTTTTTGTGTGCGGGGGAGGGAGCCGGGGGAGTGATACTGATTTTTTTTTTATTCAGTATTTTCGGGGAATTTCTGTTTCCAAAGTTGTTCTTTTTACCTTAGGGTTTTGTGTTTTGTATAGGGACCTATACATGTTTTAATATCTGGAAGTTCTTGAATATAATTATTATTTCTCTTTTATAAATAGTAGTATGGAAAGAGCTTAAAAGGCGTTTAGCTAGCAAAACATGTTTTCATAGAATAAAATGCTGCGATTGAAAAGAAGAGGGAAACAGTACTTACTTACATACATACATACATACAGTATCTTAAAAGAAATAGATATATGATAAATAAATACAGCAGAAATATTTTAAATGATGAGTGATACTAAATTTATGAATCAGAATTCGAAAAAAAATATTGTAAAACCTCTGTAATCTATTAGTTCCCAAGAAAAACGTCACTTTCCAAAGCAGTAATAGATAATGAAAACTTGCGTGTCTAAAGTTGGTAATATTAACTTACCAGTTTTCCTTCAGATTTTATTTTAACATCTTTTTGGGGGAATAGGAGATGACGTTACATACCTGAAATGAAACGAGAAAATTATCAATGGACGAAGCTTCGAAAATTAATCGGAAATTAATCAGTAAATATATATTATATATATATATATATATATATATATATATATATATATATATATATATATATATATATACACACACATACACACACACACATTCCCTCTCTATATAAACTGGTACAGAAACATACACAAACGCAGACTCAAGGACATCAAGCAAATACTGAATAGAAGATATTCGACGTCTGTGAGCTGTGTTGACATGCTCAGCGTCATCCAATCAACACTGTCTGCCACAGGTGACTCCGCCTCTTCAGTCAACAGCTTCCATATCAGCTCCCTCCCCTTCTCGATCCTGTTCCCCCTCCCCGCCAATTTCCCTCCTTTTTTTTCCCCCGCCCTCCCTAATTCCCCCAATTTGAGCAGCACCTCCGTCGTTACCTAGACGCCAATTAGCACCAATTAAGGCAACCACAGAGGACATTCTCCCCATTTGTCTATGTGAAGGAGGGAGGGGACGGGAATGTTTGGTAGGGGGGGGGGGGGGGCGGTTGCTCAAGAGTAGGCAGATTGTGTTGAGCGTCCCCTCCCCCCCCTTCCAGAAGAATACTTCCCTCACCCTCCCCCACCCCAAAGAAAAAGGATGGCATTGCTCTTTTCTGTAATACTTAGCCCAACGTAATTTGGGTGTCGGGAGCTGTCGTCTTCTAGTGGCCCCTCCACCCCTGCCCCTCGCTCCCCCAACCGGGTAGCACGTCCCCTCTGAACTCAGAGTAAGGGCGTTATGACCCCTACCTAATAGGGATTGGGGACAACGGTGGTCCCCTTTCCTAATTGCATAAGGGTTTATGCGCCCCCTCCCTCCCACCGTATGGCTTATTCCTCTTCCCCCAGGTGACTCGTCTACTCACATGTTTGGACATGACAGTGAATGTACTCATGAGTAAGTGGATAATTTATTCACGACATGTGAGTATGTTACTGGGAAATTATTTTAAAAAAAGAGGATGGATATGCGACAGAGGACTCTTCGAAGGCGCCATTTTTCACTCTGTTATTCTTGGCAGAGGAAATACTTTGTAGTCGTTAATTTTATTCAAATTTCCGAGCGTGGAATGATGCTGTGACCACCTTTCAGGAATGAGGGCATTTATGTATTTATTTATTTTTTTTATTTATTCATTTTCCTCTTTTTCGAAGTTTGAACTTAAGGTGATATTAGGAGTTTTATAGTTTTTGTCTTTTTGGTTGATTGATTTGACAGTATTCTTATTTATTTTAGATTTTGAGCTTCGGATAATACTGTGTCCTTGAAAATTCTGTAATTTGATTAAATCATTTATGAAACTATTTCCCGACCGCAATTCAATGGTCCTTTTTATCTTGTTTATTCTCATCTTGGTGAACTTTAGAGGGTGCATATTTTTGTATTTAAATATTCATTTATCTACATGTTGGCGTAAGCATCCTGATTTTATAGTGTATAATAGAAGATGTTAAATGGCCTATTATTTGAAATTCTATTATATTTCAAATACTCATTTGCTGTGATCGACTCCTGAACTGGTGTCCCATAACGTTCCATTTAATGTAATGAAATCTTTAGATTCCACATCAATCGGCAGGACATTTGACTTGCTGAGTCACTTCATTTTGTATATCTGATTATGATGGAACCCCATCAAACTCCTTATAAGTCTGTGGGATATATATTTTATACAGCAAAACGTACAGACGAAATTTTTTGACGCAAAGCAAACATGAATTTCAAAATGCGTTAGATTTTCGTTAGTTTCATTGTGTGTAAACGACCCGTGTTTATTCAAAATTTGGTTTTGTTTATCACGTTTGTGATCATTTTAGACTGTACATTCGTTCATGTGTCGCTGTTATTATAAAGTCTGATTAGAAAACTATGCCGTATGGAACAGTCACTGTAAACTGTATTTTGTTTCATCGTTTTTCTTAGTTTTGTTTCATCCATCTGATTATTTTGCTTAGAATTCCCGTTATGTAAGTCATTATAAGCTGATAACTCCATGTGTAAATGCCATTCTTTCGAGTGTTCAGCCTGTAGGTAGTTTATTTCTTTGGGTCCTTGAGTATTTTAAGTGACTGTTATTGTGGAGTGGTTGGTTCATTTGATGGCGGTCATTTTGCTTTCGATTTATTCCACTTGTGAATGTCATTCGAACGATCTTTCTTTTTGTTCCCTTAAATTTGTGCTGTAGTTTATCTGTTCTCGTATTTGTTAGAATAACCTGTCCCGCCATAGCATCTCTGCCTGAAATTGGGTCTGCGGAGTATTCGGGAAGGTGAATCAGTTATTATGCAACCTAAATTTGTGCCATACCAGTCTTGTGGGAGAGGCAGTCGGTTGCAATAAGAGCAAATATGTTTTAAAAGTCTAAATCCACAATCATCACTCCCACTTAATGCACCATTTTAATTGTTGTATCGTTTGCCTTTGTTTTATTCAGATTATATCGATGTTCTGGATATGTCTACGAACGATACCTGTTACTTATTATTTTAGAAGATGTTAAGTGCGTTGAGTTTAGTTTACCGTTGCGATTATAAGTAGTATGCATTTATGTGAAGAGTATATATACATATACCTATATATTATATATATAAATAATATATATATACACATACCACACATTTTCTTTTCATTCTGCCGCAATGACATTGATGATGCACAACGGTGTTGTCCCCCTATCAAAGGCACATCAACATCATCAGTATCATCGTGTTCGTCAATCCCCCGACAACCATTCTTCTCATCTTGGGACCATCGTTCATTAAAATTCAATTCTGATTGGTATCCGACCGAGCAAGGGGCAGGAACCTCGTCAACTGAGGCATCTACTACGCCTCTCTCTCTCTCTCTCTCTCTCTCTCTCTCTCTCTCTCTCTCTCTCTCTCTCTCTTTCTTTCTTAATCATTTGCGCTTCATTATTAGTCATTTTTATATTTTGTGGCAGTCTGACAAGTCCCTCCACAGATGCACTCATTCCAGCTATAGTAATCCCCCCCCCCCTCCCCCAATCCTCCCTCACCCCTCCCACATGGGACCATGTGACTTTGCAGTAAAACCATCTTCACCTTCCCCCCTCCCCCTACCCTTTTCTTATCATCAACATCCCTTCCAACTCTTCCCCCCAACCCCCCTTCCCTTTTTCCCAAAGTGGGTATAGGATCGACCCCCTGGAAAGAACTGTTTCGATTCTGGAATACCAAATGTCAATTTCCAAGGCCAGCAGCAGAAAGTCGGAGTGGTGCTCCAGGGGATAGACGAACTATGAGCGTCTGGTTTCTTTGCTGTTTTTCTTACGGGTGCTCTCAGGAGCATGAACCAAGTGATGACACAAGGCCCTGCTTAATTTTCAAACTAAAACAACTGGTGGTGCTTTCAGACGGCTGTAAGGATGGTTTCTTTAACTATTATGTAAGAAAAAAAAAACAATCATTGTAAGTTGTACATAAGGGATTCATTTATTATAGTAGGCCTTGTAAACGAAGTTTGGGTTTGGTAAATAGGAATCACTTCGTCTGCCTGTTTGTCAGGCTGTCACGCAAATTATCTTGGGCGTAACTGTATTCATGGTTTATTTTGTACGGGAATCACCTGGTCTGTCAGTCCATTTGCTATAACTATTTAAGACCATCACTAACGATTTGTGTTTACTTATGTACAAATATTACTGCAATGTCGTAATGGCACGATTTACTGCTGGATTATTTTGTTGAATGAGCACAGGCACATTTCATGGGTCTTTGAGAAAGGATGCCTTCTGTTTGTCGTCGAATTACTTATCACACTTGACTTTGTAGAACGCCACTACTTCCATGTGGATTGCTTAGATAAGACGCAGTCCAAATCCACGGCAGTTGTTGACTTAAAAGTTCTTGAAAGTAGTTATTGACTTAAAAATTTTTGAAAGTAAATACCTGTGTTTTTTTTTTTTCTTTGTTTTGACAACGGTCATTTTTGTATCGCAATCCTTCATAATAAAATCCATCATTTGATTTAATCTTAGAGAAAATTATGGACTTTTGTCCGTCCATTCGTGGCGGCCAAAAGCCCGGATGAAAGAAAGTGGGTGAGGACACTTTGTTATAATGAATAGAAATAAGCGTTGCGTGAGTTCAGTGGATCAGAGACTGGTGCCTTTTTTTTTGTGAAACTTTGGATTCGGTTTTTCTCATAAGATTTTGGATGCCATTTTCCTAAACAAATCTTGAGAGCGGTCTAGGTAGGGCGACTGAAGTCACGTGGTGCAAAGGCCTACTCTATATATATTTGTGTGCGTGTGTGTGTGTGTGTGAACGCTCCTCAATCCTCGTGCCCTGTATGTTCTTGAGATGTTCTGGGATATATATCGTTGGCTTTTGAAGTGTGACCGACAGCGCACATCTGCGACGGGGCCCCCAAATGAAGCGTCACCAACGAAATGAAGTTGCTCCTGAGGACCACAGGGGAAGCCCTGGAAACATATGCAGGAGGGACGAAGGGGGGCGCCATGGGCAGGGACACCCCGCAGGGCGCTAATGAAGGTAGGGAGGAGGGAGCAGAAGGGGGTAGAAGAGGAGGTTTGGACCCCAAGGATGCAAAACTCCTCCAGGGTCTCGGACGCCCCATGCGATTGGTTAAATGGGGATGGAAAGTTATTATTATTTTTTTTTCTCCTGGGTGGGGGGAGGGGTTGGGTTTGAAGGAATAGGTGGAGGTGGATGTGGGATGGAAAGGGAGGAGGGGGAGAGGCGGTGGAGGACTGGGGAGGTGGATAGGTGGGTGGAAGGAAAAGTAGTAATAAGTCCCAAATGTGGAAATAATGAAATACAGAAAACTTGGAAAATGAAATAGACAAAAAATTATCAATGAAATCAGATGTAGATAAATAAAAGAAAGAAGAAAAAAAACTGAACCGAAATCAAAATGGATGACCTTACGTTAGGATGAAAAATTGGAAGGGTTACTGAGGGAGATGGATGAATGAACGGAAGGTGAATTATTTGTAAAATTAGTGTGAAAATCTTCAAAATATAAGATATATGAATATAGAAAATATTAAGTTAATCTAAGAATATGTGCAATTATAATTAATTGTTCAAACCAATAAAAATTGTTATATGTTTCACGTAACTATTTTTCCATGGCAATACTAAGTAGCTTACTAAAATTAATATAACTTGAAATAAGCGGTAAATCAAAATAAAGTTTCATTATCAATACAAAATTTAATACAACTTGAAATAAGCGGTAAATCTATATAATGCTTCATTATGAAAGATATATTTTGGTGAAATTGCTTTTGTGAATAATATTACTAAGCATTGTTATTAACAGTCATAACTTATGCTACTTATTGGCTTTATTCGAAGTAATATGTATTCTTGGAAGAATATTTTATTTGAAATCTGAAGGTTCCAAAGTTGCATCTGCTCTCAGCTACTTCACAGCTCGTCTTTAGCTGTCAAATAATAATGTATTTTGCAGTAGGTCATTTTTAAAATATTCTATTCATAAATGATCTTATTGCTTAGTCTCATACACACACAAACATTTTATGTATTTATTATTTCCCTCAAGAGTTCGCTGTCGAAGCACAGTTAGATACAAGGAATTTTGAACAAGTTGAAAACTGAAAGAAAATGAAAAGTGGCTGCAGATTTACAGTTTTATTTTCACTTAAACTGTCATATTTCGACTAGACTGTCATGCATGTAAAGGATACCTGACTTGTGGTTCATTAGTCACCGTTCACTGTGATTATTTTGATGAGAGAGAGAGAGAGAGAGAGAGAGAGAGGAGAGAGAGAGAGAGAGAGAGAGCATTACAAACAGAAAGCAAGTGACGCCGGACAAAGTGATGTTGAGAGAGAGAGAGAGAGAGAGAGAGAGAGAGAGAGAGAGAGAGAGAGATGTAAGTCCCCGAGGGGGACTTCGGGGCCAGGTTGCTGACACTCTTCTAGAGTCTTGGTGTGGAGATTGCGTGCTGGAGTACTGATGTGGGCGTACGAAATGTCGTACACCGAGTATTGGGGCGGCGTGGACTTCGAGGTACAGTACTCGTACGTGTGCGTGAGAGAGTTGCGAGGGAGGGGGGCGGTTTACGGAGCTGAGGTGGTCTGGGTTTCATTGGTCAGAGAGGGGGAGGGGTAGAAATGTAGTGCGTCATCAATGGAGGTTCGTCAAGGGTGTGGACGCAACAGTTTCATGTGGGGTCGAACGAAAGCCGTCGTATTCCGAGACGCTTTGAAGGAGATTCGATCTGGAAGTCCGTAGGATTTCGGGACACTTAAATTTGTCTTGCACGACCCAGAGGGTCACACCGAAAAGCCGTCCAACGATTGTTACCGGGTTCTGTACGAAACGCTTTTAGCTGCCTTGTGCTTTCGGAAAGCGGCTTTTAAGAATACCAATGAATAAAGAGATAATTAATTAAATAAATAGGTGATTTAAGGGGGTTCATTCTGGAGGAGGAAGAGGATGGCCTTCTTGGAGGAGGACCCTCCTCTTCTTGTGTCTTCTCCACGTATCCCCTTCCACTGTAGCACGAAGGAAGGTGACTCTCTCGCTGGTACTAGCTATGCTATGGAGGTTACTTGGAAAAACAGAAAAAAAAAAACAGGAATAGCACTGCTGACTGGTACTGGTTAAGAGCTTGTCTTGTGCGGGTCCTTGATATTAGCGGCTTAATATTAGATTCAAGAGATATTTGAGAGATTGGACATGGGGTCGAAGTCTCTATGGAAGGGGGTTGATGAGTCTTGGTGGGTGGAGGGAAGACTTAGGATGAGGGATGCCAGGTGAGAGGGGGCAGGAAATGGAGAAGGGGAGGGAGGGGGAAAGAGGAGGGAAGAGGTATGGAGTTAGAGAGAGAGAGAGAGAGAGAGAGAGAGAGAGAGAAGGTGATGGGGGGGGGGGGGGGGGAAGTGGGGGGAAGATAGGAGCTGGGGGCGGCCTCCCGCTGGGCAGAGCAGGATTCTTGGCCTTGTACCTACCATTAACTGCGCTGCGGGGGGTAGCCCAGCCATGCCACCTCCTGCCTCACTCATGCCTTCATGCCACTCCTCCTCGAACTCATAGTTACTCTTTCCTAACTTCATTCCATCGGCCCCTTCCTTCTCTCTCAAGGCTTTTTCCCATGCCAATCAAGGGTCCTCTAGGGAGTCTTTATGAAAGGTCTCATTAGCCATTCCTGTCACTGTTCGGGTATGCATGCAAGCACTGGACTTGGAATCTGGATTGCTTGATTTCCCAACCTTCGGACTCCTCCTCCTCCTCCTCCTCCTGCTTTCAGCGTCCTTATCACTGTCTCCTCTGTCTGTTCAAGATCAACCGGACGACAGTCGCGTTACTGGCGATGATTGCTTCAGATACGTTGTTGAGGTTCGATCCGAATTTTCGAAAAATGTGCAGCTCTCGGCATCGTTATACTTGCGATGGAAGGTTTAGGAATGTTGAGGTCCATCAGAATTTTCAACGATGTGCCACTCACGTAGGTAATTGTTATTATTGTTTCCGATCTCTTTGTCCGTACTGAAACATAAAAGGCCAGTAACTTGCAAAGGAGGTTCCAACTAAATGGAATGCTATGTGTTTAGGATGAAAAAAAACAAGAGTTAATATTTGTAAATAACAGCTCACACAAGATCCCAAGTAAACATCCAAAGATAAAGAGAAACAGAATCACTGATCTTTTCATCCTTATTACAAAACGGTATTCCACAACTCGGTCAATATGCACGGCGACATTCGTATGAAATCTTTTATCGTTATTTATTGTATTCTACAATTATCTCATACCACGACTGAGTTTTTATCTTCTCCTTCCTCCCGACCGCGGTGTTTCCTTCTCCTCTCTCTCTCTCTCTCTCTCTCTCTCTCTCTCTCTCTCTCTCTCTCTCTCTCTCTCTTTTCTAGTTATTAACCTCTACATCAGCATTCTCCGTGGGCTTCACTTTGTTATTTCCTTCATTAGAGGGGCAGCGTCGGTTTTTCTAACTAAATGTCGTCATTTAATTAAAATTCCAAACGAATCATCGGAAATAATTAATTTTATTTTATTTCTGCTAAGAACACACACGTATTCGTAGTAGTTATATCTGTATATATAACTGTACATATGTGTTTAATGGTGTTTGCTTACTTCATCAAGATAATTACTGCAAGTCGTTATTGGGAGGATATATAACCGACTCTTTGCATTCTGCAAGTTGTTTTTTTTAGTTGTCTTTTTTACTTTTCTTACTCCCAAGATATTGGTTTTTGCCTTATTTGTTCCACGTTATTCGTTAGAGTCATAAGTGACGTCATCTGTGGTAATATCTCCTTTTTCGCCGTGCTGGTCGTCCTCACATTTTTTTTCTCTAACGTAGCTGTGATCCACCCCTTATACTCATTCTCATTTTCTAGGTTGTTTCGTATATTATAGATGAATATATTATTATAGATAATTATATATATATATATTATATAATAATATATATATATATAGTTACTATAGTGTGTACAAAATTGTACACATATGTTTGTCATTATTCTTAACAGTTCTCCCAGCGGCTAGGTAAGAATCAACCCTCTCTCTCTCTCTCTCTCTCTCTCTCTCTCTCTCTCTCTCTCTCTCTCTCTCTTTCTCTCTCTCTCTCTCTCTCTCTCTCTCTCTCTCGTGCATATACTCACACGTGCACACGAATAATCATAAGTATACGCCATAAATAACCGATACATATAACTCATTATCTCCCTTTCATGTCTGTAACCTCTACTATTTGACCTCCCGTTGCAGCAGGATCTCCCCCCACCGGCCGTGGCTCCTCAACAGACGTCCAAACTGCACATAACCCAATGACAAATGGGAAGCCACAATAAGCGGTAAAAAGCCGAATGTGTCGTAAATTAATACCCAGTGATAAGGAGAATGGCTTTCGGGTCCGCGCTTCGGGACCCCGTGCCTTGCGCCCAGGCGGTGCTTGGTGATAGACTGAGAACGCCTCTCGGGAATGTGAAAGAAGGTTGGGGGACTCGCCGTTCATAATAATAATAATAATAATAATTGTTAAAAAAAATTCACAATTAAGTATTCAAATATATTTCTATGGAAAAAACAAAGACTTCCGACATCAGTGTAGACGTCTACACTGATGAAGTCGAAAATCTTTGTTTTTTTTACATAGAAATATATTCTAAATCATAATTTTGGATTTTTTTACAATTTGATCTTCACGAGACTATGACTTTCTTAACAATAATAATAATAGTAATATTGAATTCGGAGGGTTCGGTGATATGCCATTAACGATTCTTGGAAATGTTAAAAGGTCTTAGTACTTGCTGTTGTTAATATTAATGATAAATTCCAATAACTATTGTAATAGACCCGAAACGTTAATAATAATAATAATAATAATAATAATAATAATAATAATAATAATAATTATTATTATTATTATTATTATTATTATTATTATTATTATTATTATTATTATTATTATTATTATCTATCTTTTTTTTTTTTTTTTGCTCTATCACAGTCCTCCAATTCGACTGGGTGGTATTTATAGTGTGGGGTTCCGGGTTGCATCCTGCCTCCTTAGGAGTCCCATCACTTTTCTTACTATGTGCGCGGTTTCTAGGATCACACTCTTCTGCATGAGTCCTGGAGCTACTTCAGCCTCTAGTTTTTCCAGATTCCTTTTCAGGGATCTTGGGATCGTGCCTAGTGCTCCTATGATTATGGGTACGATTTCCACTGGCATATCCCATATCCTTCTATATTTATATTTTCAGATCTTGATACTTATCCATTTTTTTTCTCTCTTTCTCTTCAACTCTGGTGTCCCATGGTATTGCGACATCAATGGGGGTGATACTTTCTTCTTGACTTTTGTTTCCCCCAATCAACGTCATTCGTTCTTGGTCTAGGTTTTG
>NC_061091.1:56135340-56140340 GCF_015104395.2 Macrobrachium nipponense
TAAAATTCACCTCTTCCCCTCGTTCTCCTCTTCCCTCCCTCCCCCAACACCCAACCCCCGCCCGCTCCCCCCCCCCCTCCCACTCCTCCAGGTTTCGTGGATAACGATGGAAAATTTATTTCTTCGACCCCTTCGTCTCTCCCCGGAACATGCGTCGTTCGGTTCTGTTTATTTGTTAGACATGGGCGTTCCAGCTGTTAACGCGCTCGCGCTCTGTTATTAAGTATTGGTGCGTCTGCTCTGTTTCTTACCTGTGGAGAATTTTCCTGTCCAGAACGCAGAACTGCTGGTTTTTCAATCGATCTTGCTAGTTATATACTAAGGGGAATTGTTATCCAGTCGCGTTGTCATTTGGATTTAGCATGCGTTTGGGAACCACATCCCGAAGATCAGTCATTAAGGAGCTTGGTGTGATGCCCAGAGGGTCACAATGAAGCCTGAGAAGCCAGCAGAATGTGAGTGAGTGTGGTGTTATTGGGTTGACTGACATCCAAAATGACGGAATTTTTCTAAGGGGAAATAAAATCTCAAAAGTTGCGTTGGCATGGTAAAAGGAACAGAATGGTTTTCTGATTGTCTGCAATTTCAGTTGAACGAAAACAGTATTCGAGGGTATTCAAAGAGACAAACTTTGTTATTGGTACCTCAGCTCAAGGCGCCTTTTTGAAGTTTGCGATTTTTTACTCTAGTTTCTTGTTGCTTATTCACCTGGCCTGAAGTCGGTACGGGCATTACATATAAACGGAAAAACTCGTACGTCATTTCGTTATGAACGCTCTGATAATTTGTATATTATTTCTCATTTCTGAGCTCCGTTTTCCTTAGCTTTAACGTTATTCTGTCGGACTCATAAAACAAAAATCCCGTGGTAATAACAAATTTCTAACTTTGAATTGGTGGCTGTCATCGTTGTCTCCAGAGTTCTTACACACACACACACACACACACACACACACACACACACACACACACACACACACACACACACCTAAAAAGTTTGATGCTGTACCCTAAATGACAATGAATGCTTAACGGCAATAAAAGACTTCTGTAAGTAATATTGACGGAACATAGGTACAACTTCGCATGGCAACAAGAGAACGAAATATAAAGAGCAACAGATACTTATTTTTATTATAAATATGTTATTGTTGTTGCTGTGATAAAGTTTACAGTATCATTCGTATAAGTAAGTATCCTTACTAAAAAAAAAAAAATGTTAGAATGAGCGTAGGCGAGTTGTATCGGGCTCTGAAAGCCCCAAAGACATCGTTTTATTCGTTCGACAACTCAAAGCGCTTTGGAACTCTGCCTTTTAAAGGCATCGTGCTTTTTTACGATTTGCTTAGCGATGCAGGGTAAACATTTTGATCTTAAGGTCGATAGCTAGGAAAAATGAATAAATAGGAAATAGGAAAAGTGGAAGATAAGGTAGGCCAAAGAAGAAAATAACTAAGTAAATAAAATAAATCTTAAAATAATATCCAATATCGAGGTGGTAACCAATTTTAATTATCATTTGCTCGAAGGTGATCTTCGCCCTCCATATGATATTATGCAGGAGAGAGAGAGAGAGAGAGAGAGAGAGAGAGAAGCAGGATTGAAATAACTGGATTTACTAAATAGAATACTCAGATTGCAGTACAAGCAAGCGTTATACTTGGCGTAAAGAGATTGTTATATAAGTATCGTTGAAATCACTAGATTTATTCATTCGCAGAAAAAGATGGAAGCAGAGTGAAACAGACAGACAGACAGAGACGAGGGGCAAGCGAGTCTGGGGACATGTCTCTCAAAGAAAACATGGAATTGCTATTAATATTTGTGTGATTTTTTTGCCAATTAATGAAAACAAGACATTGATCTTGGAGAACAAACAACCGTTTTTTCTTAAATGTTTTATTTTTTTTTCGAATTATTTTTCTTTCGCTTCGCCGGGAGAAGACCATTATGTGATGGTATTTATGGCCATTCCACGAAACCTTAACCCATCCCTCCTGTCCAAACTACCAAGAGAAAAAAAATGTATAAGGAGAGACGTTATTAAATACTTAGAATCTTAACCCCATGGCGATGGTTATACATTTTTTTTTTATTCTTCCAAAAGAAATGGGTATTGAGTTTTTTTTTTTTGTGATACTTGATCACGAAAATTAGATTCTATAATGTTTTCATAAATTTAGAAAAATAAAAGTTTTTTTTGGAACTTTTTAAATTATTCTTATTTCAGTGGTTTACAAAAGCTTGTACAATATTATTAGAACGAAGGTGATATGACTCTCTTCCTCTAATATACAGTAGTAGTTTTTTTTAGCTATTCAGTACGATTTTTTGTTTATATTTACAGAAAACAGATGTTGAACGTTATAATGAACAACTATACTCTTTTTCCTTGCCAACACTTAACTGTTTAAATTGCAGTATATCACCGTTCCCAATGAAATAATCAGTGGCAGAAATGTATGTCTTTTAACTGAATACTAGAACCTTTATGATTAATAACTTTGTGTTGGTTTCTGTAATAAATAATTTTATTAACCAGAACTGCGGATTTGTGATGCTGCCCGCAAGATGAAAGCAGTAATAATAATGCTAATAAAAATATCTATCTTAAGGAGGGAAGAGTTAGTACTATTAACTAACGCTTCTTTTGAGTCGAAGTACTTTAACAGTGAGAACGAGAACTATTGTATTTGGATGTAATGTTAAGGTATTTCTCATATTTTGCGAACTAACTCTTGACCTTGATTTAGTATGGAAACATTGAGAACTTCTCTTATTCCTCGATGTCATTATTCACACTCATTGAAATGCACTATATATCCATTTATTTTATTCTGTATGTAACACAGTTGGTCGAAGAGTAATGAGATCCACTGCTAACCATGACAAAATATTTTTTCTGAAAATGCAGAACAGAATTTACTTGATATTTTATGTACGATTTCACAGTAAAATTCCTTAAATGTGGACAGGTAAACTAATTATACTATATAGTCTTAATTATAGGGTAAAAAAATAATAATAAAAAAAAGAAGCCCGCGGGAGAAGTGGAGGGTAGATTAATTTTATAATGCGAATTGTTACTGAAACTTGAAACAAACCTTGTCAGTCCGGTGGAAGCGCAACTGGGTCACAGTAAATCTCGAAAGTCAATAAAGTAAGAGAAGTAATATAAGAGTAATGATAAGGGTTCCGACTTGCGTGTTTACATGTTAATCATACGCCTTTGTACCCAATAAAAAATCAGTTTATTAGAAGATCAAACGGGCAAAATCAAGCTTTTTTTAATCATAAATTTAATGAGTCTCCACATAAACTTTTGGTACTGTGTTGGAAATAAGAAAAGAAAAATAAAACTCAAAGCAATTTATTCAGCGATAGTGACATCGTGTTCATTGCTCCTCAAGAAACCTTTAGCAATGTTGCTACAAGTCTTTATTATTATTATTATTATTATTATTATTATTATTATTATTATTATTATTATTATTATTATTACTAATAATGTTATACTTTGTGTAGTCTTTGAGCCTGGCGATATATATAAGTGAATAATTCTGAATTATTTGGTATTCCGTTCACCAGTGGGACATGACAAATCTATACGTTAGGTAAGTTTTTGTGTTTTTCATATTATTATTTTTTTTCTTTTTATTCAGCCGTATGATTCCTATCAGCCAGAGACCTGTCAATCTAGCCACATATCTTGACGTTCATTATTTTAGCCCCGGAGGGCGAAAAGCGCCAAGAGGGGAATTTAGGAATGCGTTTTGTTTGTACGTGCTTCCACGCTACAAGGATGTGGCAACGTTTTAAATCTGTTTTATGTGTTATAAGTTTCAGTAATGCAAGTCGTGAGATGAGACACAGTCATTTGACAATCATTAAGAAATTATACGTAACTTTAAAGCGGCTTCATTATTTCTTGTTGTGCGGACATGACTTCGTTGGATTTTGGGTATTCTACGTCTGTTTTGCACACATACACACACTGTAAGTATATATATATATATATATATATATATATATATATTAATACATATATATAGATATATATATATATATATATATATATATATATATATATATATACATACATATATGTGTGTCTGCTAGAATATAAATTAAACTAGAGAATGAGCATTGCAGTTGACGCTTTAGTACAGTGGGACAATAGTGAAGGGTAGAAAGACGGGATAAGATGTCGGAAAGTGAAGCAAAATGAGGTAAGGCATGTATCTGGGTTGACCTATTTTTGTGTGCAAAAACTTCACTTCTTCGTCTGCCTATTGTTTCTTTGTCGGAAGGTAGCTTGAATGTAATTTTTTTTTTTTTTTTTTTACGTCAGTTAAGAGTACTATTTAGCTTTTTTATGGTTTTTATGAGGAAAAATGAACGAAAATGGGTTGGGTATGTAGGGAAATAAAGAGAGCTTGTAGAAAAATAAGTAGAGCGTATTGTAACTTGAAAGACGTATGAAGGAAATCCGTAAGGCTTGTAGGAAAACTAGGATGCCTTGTAGGCACATAAGTATGGACTGTAAGAAAATGGGTAGGTGCTCGTAGAAAAATTAATAGGGTAGGTGAAGATGAATGGTTTGTAGAAAAATAAGGGGGATCAAACCCTACGGCGTCAGTAGACCTTGTAAAAAAAAATGTTAAGCGCTCTGGGAAAACGGTATACGATAGAACTTCATAAAAAGAATTAGACACGAAGTCGAGCGCTATGTTACGTCCTATCCAAACTCACAGTCAGATTATTACATGTCATATCGTAAAGCACATCTGATATTCAAATTCACGTTATATATAAAAAAGAAGAATGTCCTGATATGGCGCATGTCATATCGGAAAGCACAAAAATACTACTGGACAAATGTCAGATATGAATAGTAACATAAAAGGAATACGTGTCAAAAACACGGTCTTATTTAAAAGCACAAAATGTCTGTCACATCTCACATCAATAACTACAAAACCTTGATTTGAGAAACATAA
>NC_061091.1:56150340-56192840 GCF_015104395.2 Macrobrachium nipponense
CATTGAGCCCATATTTTTTTTTTTTTTCAGCAAGACGCGGGACATTCAACCAAAACGGGTTTAAAGGAAATTACGTCGGTAAACTATTAGAACTAATGTTTTTTTCAGTTCTATTTTATCCTACGTTTTCTATTATCATTATAATCACTTACGTTTTAGATTTTATGGTAACTTCAATCACAACTGCTTATTTATTTCTGTGCACATTTATTGAGTGGTTCGGGCTACATCTTAAAAGTGGTGCGCTCTTCATATTTCTCACACAAGATTTTGTTTCTGTGTGATTGTGTGTATATATATATATATATATATATATATATATATATATATATATATATTTACTCTTGCGATGTTCGTATTCCCCTTAATAGACATGTTCCCCGCCAATTCTTTTCCTAATTTTACCGCTTCCGAACAGGATGTGCCTCTTGAAGTACAATCGCTGGAGGTACGTAATTGACTTTTATTTTTAAGAGATTAAATATGGTGGATATTTTAAACTTAATCCTTAACCTCGAGTGTTTATATAGCACGCAAGATTCCGGATGTGCCGGTTATTTACGGCAGATGCGGCCAGGGAGATGAAGTGTTGGAGGTATTTACGAGTTAGATTATTATTGGTTATAGAATCCATGTCCTTCTTTTTAAAAACAGAAAAGAAATTGGCGATGCCGGATGCTAGAAAATTTTAGATTTTCTTGCAATTTGTTTGTTTCAATCTGTGTTTTCGAATTTTTATCCTTTATTTTTTTTACTCTCTTACTTTCACTCCATTTGGTTTTCTTCACATTTAATTTACACGTAGATTTACTGGTTAAATAAAGTTTTCTCTTTTGGATGTTTTATTGTGTTCTTATTTACGCTGGAGTTTATATCCTACATAATCCACGAGAGAGAGAGAGAGAGAGAGAGAGAGAGAGAGAGAGAGAGAGAGAGAGAGAGAGAGAGAGAGAGAGAGTCGATGTATGACATGTTTTCTAGGGCCATATTAAACTTCAAAATCAGTTTTTTTTTTGCCAACTTTACGCGCAGTGATTCTTCCTTTTTTCTAAACGGATCGGCGTCAATTTACATGAAAACTAAGAATAGAAGTACGGAAAAACACTAATACGACTTCTATATTTAACGTAATAGTAATAATTATGATAATGTTGTAGTATTATTATTATATTTCAAAAGACCAATAGCCTAAGAAACAAAACAAGCTTCCAATAAGTTAAATGGTCATGTGGAAAATGAGTCAAGTAAGTAAAATACATAAATAGAAGAAAATAATGAACAGCTATCTTCCTCAGACAACCAATGGCGGAACGCCAATTTTATAAAAGCCAAAAGCCGAACTTCTCGTGAGGAGTTGCAACACAACACGAAAAGCTATTAAGATAGGCATTGTTTTATGGGAATTTGATCCGCAGAAATCATCATTGCTGTTGTTACATGAAAACAGGAATACAGTGCCTCGGAAGCCGATGACCTTTTACGACCTGTTCTTCGGTCGCTCGTGTAAAGGAGAAATGCATCAATGATTTTTTATTCTTATTGTTTCAAAGTTTTTTTTGTCCTGTTCTTGAGCAGAATGAATTATTTACTTTTATATATCATTATGTAACATCTTTCATTTTTCCTTAAGTTTAATTGTTTATAAGGGAAATTTACAATAAACATGACAAGAAAAATGACGAGAAACTAAGAGCGCGAGAGTAGCGACGTTAGCGATTGCATTTGGGAACAAGAGGAAGGAAATTTACATAAATTGGTTGGGAAACATTTCGCAAAATACTCAAGAATTTATCAAGGCGATAAAGGACATTCTAAACGACTAACATGGGATTTGATCAGTCATTTCCAATCGAAGCGATGGATCCACGTCTTGGAATATAATAGATTCCGAAATTGTTTCGCCACTTTCAGTTCTCTTACGAAAGGAAATATTTTACACGTTCTCAAGTATGAGAGAGAGAGAGAGACAGAGAGAGAGAGAGAGAGAGAGAGAGAGAAAGAAGTTCCTAACAAATTCTGCGTGCCTACGGGTTGTAAAAGGAAGATCATCTCATGCTGGCACTAGATCACCTTTCTTAAAAAAAAAAAAAAAAAAAAAAAAAAAAAACACGCACACACACACACCAAGCATTGATCTTATACCTAGAAAAAAAAAAAAAGCGAGACTGGAAACAACTCTCTTACCCTGACGGATTTTCCTTGCCACCTGTGTTCCCCCGAGGGAATATGAAGACAGTTACCTGATCCTTGTGCTCTAAAGTCTTGTTTTATCAGGATATCGATATAACACGACAGGAAACCGAAGTCTGGTCTGGGTAATCCTACCCATTTGATCTCGACCGATGGCGGAAGACGTATGAGGAGGCCGCGGGAGGCCCTTCATTCTCTCTCTTCTCTCTCTCTCTCTCTCTCTCTCTCTCTCTCTCAAGTTATGAGGAAATTTCATTAATGCACATATAAGGATATATATCCTTTTACTTTATGTTGGGCCTTCAAATTCTCATAAGCAACTACAAGTTTCATTGTAGAAGTTAGGAAACTTCTGTTGTACTTAAAAACAATAAAGTTCTCGATGCAGCTGACGTTATATATAAAGAAATTGCACACACACACACACAGACACACACACACAGATATATAAATTATATATATATATATATAGATATATAATTATTATAGAATTATATATTAGATATATATATATATGAGAGAGAGAGAGAGAGAGAGGAGAGAGAGGAGAGAGAGAGAGAGACGAGAGAGAGAGAGAGAGAGAGAGAGCTTAATCACTCAAATCACCGTTAAAACCAATTTTGTAACATTTAAAGTATGTTTTTCTATAAGTCAAAGTATGTTTTTCTATAAGTCATTGTGCTCAGCGCATATTTTCCGTATGTAAAATGACACCCTCGACACCATCCCCATTACTAGGAAACAAATACCATACAACGCCTACCCTCAAGTGTAATGTTTAAAAGGTAAAATGCGCGCGCACACACACACACACATATTTTACATAACATATATGTATATATATATATATATAATATATATATATATATATATATATATATATATAGATATATATATATATATATATATATTTCTTTGAATACTGTTTTCCTATCCTCTTTTGAGCAGGGCAATGGCCTTGTCTTACCCTATCCCCATCCCTATCCACCTTCCTCCCCTCCTCTCCCCCAAGTCATTTTTGGTGGGCTTGGAGAGACGGCTAGGAGAAATATATCCATCCATCTTGCCCATGTGTCTAAGCCCATCTCCCAAGTATGGCTTTTAAACGCTCACAAAAAAATTGATGGGATCATGGCGCTGGTAGCTTGAGTTAACCCTTTTTAACATTCTTTCATTTTTATATCGCTTTGTTTTGGTTCTGTGATACAACTTCTTAGAAACGCAGGTTTAATATTATCAGTTTGTTCATTTCATTAAGAATAATTTTATGAAGTTCATCTCCAATTGATTTTCAGTCCTCCAAACAAATGTTCTTTTCAGAGAGAGAGAGAGAGAGAGAGAGAGAGAGAGAGAGAGAGAGAGAGAGAGGGGGGGGGGCATTCTAAAATAAATCCTTCCTTGGGAAAACATCCTCAGCCTTCTCTAATCACCTCCCCACCCCCACCCCCTCCTTCTGCCTCATACGATCATAAAATTCCCCGCCCATAATGAAGCCATAAGAGACAATAATTGTATCACATGAAAGGCAAACATTACCTGTGTGGATCACTCACAGAAAGAGCCTAAAAGAGAGAGAGAGAGAGAGAGAGAGAGAGAGAGAGAGAGAGAGAGAGAGAGAGAGATAATAGAACTCAAACTGCCATTCTAGACCCGCACTATAAAACTCTCCCGACGAATCTGCACCTCAGGATGAAGGAATATGACCCGCTGATGGTCTGAGTGGGACTGAAACATGCTCGAGGATTTACTTTATTAGACTGTTCAAGGAGATTCAGCAGTGTACAAGAACTCCATTAATACGCACCTCAATTGTAAGCTCCTGAGGGATCATGCCTGGAAAATGGCGACCTTACACGAGACCCCTAGTATTATCTCTTTGGCGTTGGTTGACTGGCTGTCTGTCGCCCCATTGGCTGCCCAGGCAGCAGGAGTGTGTGCTGGCACAAGGCCAGCTTCATGGAACAACAGCAAAAATCTTGGTTGTCTCTTGCTAGTCCTCATTTTCCTAATTCCCATAGTCTTACTTTAAGAGAAAGGTGTACGGTTTTTCTCATGATAAAGACAGCTTTTTTTTATTGACTGAATACGGGTGTTAAATTAATTTGCCCTTCACACTGGCATCTGCATCATGGAAAAACATACTGGTATGCAACAACGTTACGTCAAAATCGGGTGGGCAGGTGAAGGTCAACAACCCCTTTCTGTGACCTCAGCTGAAGAGGGCCGACTTGCATATCGTTTCCATGTTTCAAAGATGATCAACGATAGGTGATTCTCCTCCCTTATAAGGTCAACTCTCAACCGTGTGACTGAGCGTGCGTGTCTCTCAGTCTTTGGCCAGTTCCTGTTGGAATTGTTTTTTCTTGATATCTGTTGTGTTTCTTCCTGTTTGAGCTTTTCTTGACTTACAGCCTTCCTGTATTTGAGAGGTTGGTCAGCTATTCCTTTTGGATTAAGCTGTACTGTTCTTCCTTACCGGATCATTTTTACAAGTTTTCGTACGGTCTGGATTTGCGGCCCTTGGGACTTAAAAGTTCAGCCATGTAGTTCCTTGAAAATAATTCCCACTGAAATTCTAAAATGGTAACAGACACATCTCTCAATGCCAGTAATGAACTGATACGCTTGGGTTAGCGCTTTTGACTTCAAATATTAATCAACATTTACTGCAATACATTATATCATCTTCAGCATTTATTAGTGTGAATGTCTTGTCGAAAAGTTAAAAAGTCTCTCTCTCTCTCTCTCTCTCTCTCTCTCTCACACACACACACACACACACACACACACACACACACACACACACACAAGGGGTTTAATTGTGTATATTCTTTTCCAAACCATTTCAGGTTTTTTCATAATGTCCGTTTGTGTGGCGGCTGCTCATGCTTTGCCAATTAAATTTTACTGAAACCCCGTCCTATTTGTAGCTCCTCCTCACTCACATCGCGCCCTCTGCATCAACATTGCTTCATTAGAGAGGCTGTTAACAGTTATGTCAACAGACCCTGATGCCAGTGGATGGAACCTGACCTCACGTTTGCGTTTGTCAGTGACAATAAAGCGCTCTGTCGGCTCGAGCCAAGACGCGATGGAATTAATTGCTGATGGGGCTTGCCTTCGGTAGGATTACTGCTATGAGAGAGAGAGAGAGAGAGAGAGAGAGAGAGAGAGAGAGAGAGAGAGAGAGAGAGAGAGAGAGGTTGTAGGAGGTGGGATATGAGATAATTATGTAGGCTGTATTGAAATCACCGTGAAGTTTTCTTAAGAGAAAGATTGTTATATAAAGGGTGTTGAAATCACCTAGAAAAAACAAAAAGAAGAGAGAGAAGATTATAAGTAAAATAAACAACAAACTTCACACTTATGCGGTATGGAAAGAAGAGAGGAGAAAAGCACTACTGTTCTTTCATGGTATGAAAACAATGCAAAACCGTTACCGCTTATGAATATCTCTGAAAGGGATTATTTGCTGATAAATATGTTCAGAGGAGAGTAAATAAAGCAGCGGTTAGCGCATCATGTAAACGCTCATTACTTCCCTCGACATCGTCTCCTAAAGAAACGACGATTCTTTTCCCTCGCAAAACAACACTAACACTAAGAATCGTTGACCCTTCGAGCTTCATAAAAAGAATCTTTAATGTGATTATTCATCAACAGGGTCTTCGATCAGTTCCACTCACCATGCTCTCTCTCTCTTCTCTCTCTCTCTCTCTCTCCTCTCTCTCTCTCTCTCTGTTGTTGTGTATTTACAAAACGAAGCCTTTTATAGTATTCAAGAAGTATAATAAGGTGGACACTGAGAGGAGTGATGCTTACTGACCCTTAAATGATCACAGGTCAGCATCAAGTAAACATGATGCTTTCATTCTTGAAATGCATTTACCTCTGATGGTAGAAGACTAAACTGCCATCGTAGAATCTAAGGACTAGGGTGCCGTTATACTGAACAGAATTCAAGTAAAGGATTTTTTATGTAAATTACATTATAGCGAGATTCGTGTTTACGTCATCCATAGGTAGAGGTTCAAGAATTTTTCAGACATTGGAAGTCGGTATTTTCAAGGGCTCAAACAGTGGCGAACCAGGTCGCCATTTGCTGACCAGCATGTAAAAGACACCTTGGATTTGGAGGAGAGAAAGCAAAACAAGTTAATTGGAGCGACCACTGAATTGAGATATGAGAGAGAGAGAGAGAGAGAGAGAGAGAGAGAGAGAGAGAGAGAGAGAGTAAATATTTTATTGTTAATTTTCATATTTTAGAGACTGACATGAGCTTAGCTACCCAAGACAATCCCTTCGAGTGATGACAGATCTGACCATTGAAAAGGTTATATAATTTAGGAAATACGAAAGAAAGCGGAAATTCCACATTAAATCCACAAAGGGTAATGAAAGATTGACCAAAGTCGTTGGTCATTGCTTGAGCTTGCGACTCCAACATAATGATTTCCAATACTATTGTTTATCCATTATAAATGAAAGGTAAATTTTAACGTGTAATTTTACAAGGAGACTGGAAATTCTCGAGGCAGGAGGAACAAAGAAAGGTCCTAAATCTCACTGTCATCTCGTGTTTGTATAGTATTTTCACTATTATGTAATTTACCTTTCTCTTATCTCATATTCAATCTTTTCCTCAGTAATCTATTCTTTTGCATTAAGCTCATTTTGGCCAATTATTGATATAGCAGCTATTGTGATGCATGACAACTGAGTAATTCTTTTCTCTGTATTAAGCCCATGATTTCTAGGTACAAATGTAATATGCGTCTTTTCTTCAAAGTAATCCCTTAACAGGAGTTATTATCCAAGTGGTGGTTAAGTAATCTCCTAACAGGCATTATGATGTGCATTAGAAAAACGTAACATCGAAACTTGAATGACTTATAGTCCATACGATTTCTGCGAAGTAAAGTAATCTCCTGACTGCATCATTTCCCACGATTCCGACTCGATCGGCCCCGTCGTAATCTCGCGAATATGCCGGGAAAGCATCCCTAACCCGGTGACGCGGAAAGGACTTTTTTTTTTTTTTTTTTTTTTTTTTTCATTCTGCGTGTTCTCTTAAGTGTCATTCTTACATGCGATTGAAATTGTAACTCCCGATAAAGCGGATGCCACGAAAGCAAGTACAAGCTCCTCGAACAAGCGTCTCGGCTCGTTTTAATATTTCTCGTTTTATTGTTGCATTTGAACAAGGCGGCCCTTTGATGCGCTACGAAGGACCTTACTCGGCGATATTTAGAATTCGTGGATGGCTTCTCGGGGAGCGATTTAAAATATCGTCTGATGATGAGAGTTGGGATGCGCTCTTCTATCTCTTTTTGCACAGATTTTTAGAATATTTAAAGGCGAGAGATTTAAAGGGTTTTCCGACAGAGATTTACAGTGTCCTCCGGCAAAAAAAAAAAAAAAAAAAAAAAAAAGTAAATAGTCCTCGGACGTAGAGATTTAATATGCTTCTTGGCCGTGTATTTTAGAAATTCTTTTTGAAAGCGACTTGAAATGTCCTATGACAAACCCATTTCCAATTTCCCCTGACGAAGAGATTTAAATGTTTTAGAGATAAAAATGTTTGGCGGAGTTATTTAAAATGTTTTTGAAGTGGAGATCTAAAGTGAAGTGTCCTAATTCAAAAGCATTCAAAAGTCCTCTGACGAAAATATTTAAAATAACTTCTGATGAGGAGATCTAGAATTAGCATTTCGTTGACGAAACTTATCTTCTCGTCAAGAACTCTTTTAGGTCTTATGGATGTCTTCTTGGAGTTAGTGTTTTGCCTGCTTTTTTTTATGCGTTGTTAGTATTTTTGTCCTTACTTTTAGAGGATTCATAAGAGTAGGCTGTAGCATGTACAGAGAAACTCGACGCCTCTAAGTAGTGTATTTAGAAACTATGAATGATTTTGTCACTGTGACTCGTGTTTTTAGAGATAATGTCAATGCATTTGTGTATATAGCAGCCCCGCGGATATTCTAAGTCTGTATGCAACTTTGTGAGTATCCTAATATTATCTATCTGCTTATTTAAATATGTATATATATATATATATATATATATATATATATATATATATATATATGTGTGTGTGTGTGTGTGTGTGTGTGTGTGTGTGTGTGTGTGTGTTTTAAAGAATCTTAGTGAGAACTCTTAGTAGTATTCTTTAAAATATTTGTATGATTTTACATGAGTGATTATCGAATCATGTGAGTATTGCTGGAGCTGTGTTTCTTAAAATAGCGTTATGTAAAGGATTTTTACAGCTGTGAAAAGAGCGTCTCTCGGAGACTCGAAAAGAATAAAACAGTAAAGCGAGAGAGAGACAGACAGAGAAGTTGGGGGGGGGGGGGATGTTGGCCATTCCTCTTGGAAAACTTTTATAGGACGACGACTAAGTCGGCCCATTTAAGAGACGCAACAGATGAATAATACATCTATCAAGTTGTCGAGAGCGCGCGTCTCTCTCTCTCTCTCTCTCTCTGTCGAATACTTTTCTCCTGGAGGAATGCGGTGGCCTCAGTCGGGTTGCTGCGGCCGAGAACCTGCGGTAGGGACAAAAAGGGATGCGGGAACAGTAGGATCTTGACTGCATTGCTGCAGAAGGGACTCCAAGAATTCCAGGATTTATAGGTCGTATCGCTCGTAGCTTTCGGAGGAGGAATAAGAAAGAGGTGGAGGAGGTGGAGGATGGTGGAGGCTACATCGACGGGAGGAAATAATCGTAAGAAGTTGTTGATCTTGAAGAATAGAAAAGTGGTTGTTGAGGGAAGAGAAGGGGGAAAAAAAAGAGAGAGGGAGGGAGAGAAGAAAGGAGTTGAAGATGATGGAGGAAAGAGGAGTACTGTGAGTAGAAGGAAAACTTGAAACGAAACGAAGAGGAAATGCAAAGACATTTGATCTCGAAAAACGTCAGGGTGAAGGAATAAGAAAGAGGAAAATACAAAAGAAGAAGAGATGAAAGAGACCTGGGAGGGGAAAAAACAAATAGCTGATATCTAGTTGAGGGAAGAGAAGATGAATATGTAAGAATGGAACAAATGAAGAAAAAGACGATGCGTGAAGTGTTTGAGAGATAAAGCAACTGGAGAAAAATAAGAACGGAGGAAAAGACAATGTGAGAAGTATAAAAAATCAATGGAGGGATCGGCAAAAAAAATGGAAAAAGCAGAAAAATATAATGGGACAGTGACCAAAGAGATAGGGAAATCAAGTCACTAAAACCGGCTGATAAATTATTAAGTTCTGTGCTGAAAGAGAATATCAAATTAAAAAAATGCCAGGCATAAGCAACATAAGTTCCACTGTTTATGACCAATAATGAAAGCACAACTGGTAGCTACTTACTAAGGAACATTGTATGGACACGCATATAAACAGATGTACATAAAAGAGGTTTATACTTGGCTATTGAACGGCGATAGTTTCGATATCAAAGCGAAGAAAATGAAGCTTAGCATTAGCTAGAGGAAGCTTACGTACTATTCTTTAGGAGTCCTTACATGAGACACGAAAACGTCTCAAGCTTGACGGTTTAAGGACCTTCAAACATTCCAGACCTGTTTTTGGGGAGAAGTCCCCATAGAGTTGGACCCTTCACCACCGGTGGGTTTACTTCTTTACTAACGTCACACTATAGAGGTAAGAACGCCATCCGCCGTCCCATCTGGTTCTTGTCGGAAGAAATCCAGTCCCTGGCACAAGAGATTCTCGCCTGGATTTGCTTCGTTATAGAACCTTCTCTTTCTTCTCCTTTGCAGAGGTAGAGGATAAGCGTGTGTTGCATTTCTCTCGCTGCTCTGGTCATACATACTGCAGTGTTGTGGAGACTATTACGAAAATATTCTGAGCAGTTTTGGAGAGCTAGTGACTGCATTCTGGAAGCACAGTCCGACGATAGTTTCGACATACTGTATTCTTCTTCTTCTACTTCTTTTTCTTATTTTACTCGTAAGAATTATTATCGTTTCGTTGAATATCTGCTCTGTCATCAGTTTATAAGTATACTAGGAAGGGAAAAAGAAAGTGACGTGACATGGGGAAGAGAAGCATGTAAAAGAAAAATCAAGGATGTAGCTTGATTTTTTAAGTACCTATTTCAATATATATGGTCAAAATGGATTACAAAAATTAATAATGTTTAAAAAAACTACCCTTTATAACGGGCACTGAAATTTTAACACCAAGTGTCTGTCTGTGTTTTAGTGAAGCCAGTTAAAATGCACTAAATAAGTCTTGATTACTACCGAGTAATGATCAAGACAACAACGTACAACGTATTGAAGTTGTAAATAATAATTTGGTATTTTTAACTTGTAAAAAGGTTAAGAAATGCAGCAAAAGACTTGAGCATATAAATGGCGCAGAGAAAATTCAGTTCCTATTGAAGTCGAGCCTTTGAGAAACGACTTGCGATGTGGAATCCAACATAGGTAAAAGTCAAGCGATAAGACCAACCTCGATGCAGGAGTCAAGATAGAAAGTAACTCCCCTTCCATTCTAATAAGGACGGGAACTCGATTCGTAACTGAACTGGTGTCAGGGTCCTAACGCATATTTAAACCAGGATGGAGATCGAGACATGGATGAAATTGATGATATGAGAAGCCCCCTTCCCCCCCATCTCATAATCAGGTTGACGAACGAGTAGTAAATCAGATGCCCGCTGGAGATAGCAAACCATACTCTGCATCGGGGGAACCAACACAATATCGGGTCCCAGGCAAAGCATCCTCGACTTGTATTCAAAAGGAGATAACAGATCCTGACATATTCCAGCTGAGATGGAAACCCAACTCATAAGTACCTCAAGGGGGCGAGACTCACTCGTACTCAGGACTGACTATGTGTGATCAAGAGCAAGTCCGGAGCACGGTCCGAGAGAGAGAGAGAGAGAGAGAGAGAGAGAGAGAGAGAGAGAGAGAGAGAGACAGACAGAGAGACAGAGACCTGCTTTAATGGGGAGATTAAGATAAACTAAACATTTATCACAATAGTGTAAAAAGTTGCTTTCTTTTAATGGAAAGATGTTACTACTGCTATTACTTTTATTATTACTGCAACAACAACTACCGCTGCTAATACCATACGTCCATGTCATACAGCTTTGTTTTTAGCGTTATTACTCACACTGTCTTTCCCCAGTATTTCTCTGGTTTTCATGAAACTTGAGTCCGTAGTACATTGCGGAATTATGAAAAATTTACTCAATTATTTCCCCCCCCCCCCACCCCCCCCCCCCTTGTCGTAGTTTTCAAGGCTGTATGTAAATTTAAAGTTAAAAATGTTAAAAACTAATATTTGTCTTGAAATCTGAGAAATTATGAAAGTTAAGAGCCTCGGGTCTGGAGAGTTCGCCAGTACGCTTCAAAGGTATTATTTTAGGTGTTTTCAATCCGAATATTTTTCAGGTCATGTGACACAATAAAGTTTGCATTTCCTTTTCCTCAGAGTTTGATACGACTTGGGTAATAACCCTGTAAGCTGGTGAGCATTTTTCCAAAATATATTGGATCTTGATCTGTTACTTTAGGGCACTATCTGTTTTAAAGATGATGAGTATTTTACTTTTCTCTGATTTTGATGAAACTTGGTAGAAAGGTACCAGGGAGGGTGGATATTATTTTCCAAATATAGATTACACACACATATATATATATATATATAATATCTATATATATATATATATATATATATATATATATATATATATATATATATATCTAACCTTTGGCTATTTTTCACATTCACAGGTTGATTTAAAATCTACTATTCTATTTTATCTCTTCTAATGAAACCTTGGAGCGTGCGATTAAATATTTGCCCAAAATATGCTTCACCAGAACATTTTTTTTATGGGTTAGGTGAAACTACTTAGACGTCTAACTTGGCTCACCTTTCGTCAAGTCTAAGGTTAATTTACAGCTCCTGAAATGTACTGTTTCCTTACTTCGATGAAACAATGTACTGGAATAATTACATTTAAATGCAACTACATTGTGTATTACTGTTGCCGAATGATAACATGTATTTGTTAAAACAAACACTATTTTAATCTTGTAATCATTATCGTTGTTGTTCCTAAGTAACTCCAGCAGACTGCTTGAGTACCTATTCCATGGCATTTCTTCCTTTTCATTATTCTTCTAAGTTGTTTTCTCTTTCTTTGCGATGCCATGCTAGCAAATGACGAAATACTTGCGACGAAAGATTATCATCGACTCCATTTACCTCATGTCAAAAGTAATAACTAGGTTCATGAATAACTGGTGGGAAAGCTTTACATATACAGCCATGTCATAAATAGCCATAAAAAAATTGGCTTCATTCGACCATCTAGGATGTCCATTTTCGTTCGTTTTACTGTACCTCCTTTCATATTCTCTTTTCCATCTTGCTTTCCAGCATCTCCTCACAATTTGACCATAGTGCAGCTGCGAGGTTTTCCTCCTGTTACACCTTTCAAACCTTTTGCTATCAATTTCCTTTTAAGCGCTGAATGACACTTCATACGTCCCAGTGCTTGGCCTTTGGCCTAAATTCTATATTCATTTCAATTCAATTCCAAGATGGACAACATCGGTAATTCTTCCATTTTCTGCAAATGAGGATGCAATTCTATCACACCTGCATTTCCTGAATCGGTTAACCCTTATCTTGCCCGTCTTAGTTTCTGAAACATAAAATACTGAGGGCCATTTATGAATCTTGGCAAGGATCACGAAAGGAAGACTTATTTCCTTGTTAGTATGACATTAACCAACGGGATTAATACACTACTTTATTTTTATTATTATTGCAAGATAAATCGACCCACAAAAAGTCGGGTGTTTTAGATGTAATGGTAAAATTAAAGCAATCTTTCAAGCTTTTCTAAAGCTCCCGTTTTCAAAAAGAATGAGTATTCCTTCGGGAGAAGGAAACAGGAGTCTCCGAAAATTTCCGAAATTGAAAATACAACTTTTTGGTGGTCATTTTATCCGTCATCATCTTCTTCTTCTCATTAATATTATTATTATTATTATTATTATTATTATTATTATTATTATTATTATTATTATTATTATTATTATTAAAAATATGCACAAATTCATATAGAACACGCCTAATACGCTTTTAACTTGCAAAGCAAGCGTTCACATGAAAGAATACCCTTATTAAACTATTGAAATAATTAAAATTCTAAATAAAGATAAATAAAATTTATAAATGAACAAACAGATGAACATTACACAAATAAGGCACAATATCAGTCAAAAAATTAAGGTGACTAACTTATCCTGGGTAATTAAGAGCACCTCGAAGATTAAATTATTTGAGAGAACCTGAGTGTCGTTGTAAAGTTACGTCATTCAACTCATTTTCAGTTCAGAGCGTAAGCTGATCCAGTAATCTCTTTCCAGCCGATTCCAAAATCTCCTTCCAGCGGATTCCAGGGCATTTCTGGAAGAGGGAAGCGCCCATATCCACACCCCCTCAATCCTCTTCCTTAACATCACCACCCTAAACCGCCCCCAGAATATTTACATGTCTTCTGAGAGACGGATTTATGGAGACGTTTTAGACAGAAGGCAATAATACAGGTCTCTCTCTCTCTCTCTCTCTCTCTCTCTCTCTCTCTCTCACACACACACACACACAAGAAATAAAGAAGCAGAATGACTAGGAGGGGTCTGGTGCAAACGTCAAACGAGTCACAATGAGGCCTGAGAACTAATTGAGTGAGTGAGACACGATACATTTCTGAGTTTTTTAATTTTTCGTACCATTATGTTGCCATTTTCTCAAGGTATGAACCCAACTATTTCATAACAAAGCTTAAACTTTCCTTATTCATTTGCAACTTTGTCATACCAAGAAGTTTTAATCATTCCCGGTTCTTGTCGTGAGAGCCCAAACCTTCCCTGTTCAATGCAAAAATTTGAACTGAGTGTATGTCACGATTTGAACCAGTCGTTTCATACCAAAGTTCAGGCTTTCGAGGTTCATGCCAAGTAGACTCAATTGAACCTTAGCTGTTTATAAAAAAATTTAAAACTTATCAGTTGCAAGCATAATTCTAAGGAGCCAGTTCATACAAAGAAGGCTTAAGTTTTCCAAATTCATGCCAAGAAGGCTTGAATCTCTTCTTTTGTACGAAGATTTCAAGAGGTAGGTGCCTTTTAGGTTAATGAGTTTATTGAGGCAGGGGACTGGGTTTGTTTACTGTTATTGTTGCTGGAGCGAGGCCTTTAGGCATCCCCTTAATTGGGATCCAGAACCCCATTGATTCAAGGGTTTGTGTTTCACAAGAGCTGGCTTATCTAAATGAAAGAATTAAGTTTTATTTTCATGACCCGTTCTAGGAACAGTTAGGTACCGCTGGTTTTTCTAACTAAGTTCTTCTTATTCCCCTTTGTTATTCGCCCTTGTGATTCCATTAAACTGGGATTTTTTTTTTCATCTAACGAGTGTGAAAGGTATCCAGTTCATTTTTAAAGAGTTCGAATGAATGCAGTAAGACCCGCATGAGTAGTAGTTGCAGTGGCAAAAGCAATAGCAGTTCTGCCGAAAGTAGTTAGTAGAAGTAGGGGCAGCAGTACTAAGAGAAAATATAACAGATATGTCGCTTCTGCCTGTACCCGAACAGTCGCCACACAGGCCAGAAAAATTTAAGGAAAAAAAAAACTGAGAAAACCTAATAGATGACTGCCTTCTAATGGTTTTAATGATAGAAGCGCTATGTTCATGGCCCTCGCAGACCCCATAATGATAGGACGTGGGAATGCAGGGGATTACGTGTGGAATGTCATTCTTTTCCTCTCGGAATGGTGGCCTATCTATCAATCATTTGGCGACGTCGTATACAAAGTAACCCCGCCCACCCCCCTCATCCTCCTCCCTCCCTTGGAGGAATAACTCCCCCCCCCCCCCCTCACCCCAATTCTACCTTCTACTCGTCCTCATCTTCCGCTTCTTTCCTTTTTCTTCTTCTTTCAGGGGCCCTCAGGACAGACCCGAGAATGCGATAAACGTCCTAAAAGCTCGATCTGGTACTGGGATTTCCTCCACGTAATTCCGCACCTTTGTCGTACTATAAGTTAACAGGTGTAAATTAGCAAGGGGACTATATATGTACACGTCTATGCTGCTGCTGCTGCTGCTGCTGCTGCTACATATTAGTAAATACAAAAATTTGCTACATTAAAGTAAAGAATAGTCTAACCATCAATGGAACTTAAAGGCATTGCCTAACGTTACCATGTAATTGATAACTGAAACAAAAAATCTCAACATTCATAAAGGCGAAATATGCATTAGCAGTAATTGCTAAGTGATATATCCAAGCCTAGGGTAAGGTACGGTACGGAATTTGCCCATTTTTTCCGTACCTGAACTGTACCGTACCGTACTATGGTAAAATTATCGTACCGTAATTCCGTACCGTACACATAGGCTAAATATCAACCGTACCGTACCTACCGTAATGTCAGCCTTGGTCAGGAGGTGGCCATTGGAGTGTAATGCTTTGTCGATTTCCTGTAATTCTATCTTGAATTTGGGTAAAAAAAAAAAAAAAAAAAAAAGACTTGTCCATGTCTCCCTTATTCTAGTTCAAACATACCCACTCCAAGTCTTATCACGGCCTACATGAGTAAACCCATAAGGCCTGATCTTAACAAAGCATGGAGAAGGTTGGCGGGGTGGCCGGAGGCCCATTAATCGCCTCTGGCCTGGCCCCCTAATCATCCTGCCTTCGTATACCTGGAAAACGATTTCTAGCTGTTCCCGGTTTGAGGATTTCTTGGCAGTGGGAGAGAAAGATTCGAAACGGGTGGAAAATAGGCGGGAAGTGATAAATACCTCTCAACTATTTGTGGTCCAGAAAGACACACTTGATTATTCTGGATTTCCTCTTGAAATATATATATATGATCGTGTCATTTGAGTCCCCGGCTGAGTGTTTCATCCTATTTTACGTTTCAATGGTTTTCAAAAATCTCTCCTTTGGTGTGCATCAGGCAATGAAAGGGGCTGTCTTCAAAGAAGAGCAGTTAGGTACGCCTTAAAGGGCCCCAGGGCACAGATAAGGTAGAAATTCAAGCCCTTCTTTTACCTTTCTTGGATTTTGATGACAAATTAGACGGGAGGAGTGTGGGAGGATTTTTTCTAGTTTTAAAGATTTTCCCAAGGGATGTCTAAACAAGATGTTCAAAGAAATCATTTGGCTTATTATTAAACAAAATGTTTTACATGAAATTTTATTTTCTTCTAAAAATGCTTCACAAAGAGTAGTTTTTCCTTTGTTGAAAATCAAAAACAGGATTGTGTTTTTTTCTTAACAAACTCCCCAGAACGAAACTGTATGGGAATCGTTTAAAGATTAATTTTTTCCCCATCATTAACCCAGGATACATCAGTTACAAATTTCCAGTTTCCTCTTAAAAAAACCAAGCCAATGTAGATAAATGGAATTATAAGTAATTCCGATATACATATAATTAATGTAAGTTGCTGGTATAGAATGAACATGGTAAACTTCATTAAATGATTTTTGAAATATTTCATATTACAAATAGTGTCACAGTAACCATGATCATCGAAGCCAGTTCACAGCAAGAATATGGGATGTTATAAGGTTGAAGATTGTATTTCTTGGTTCGAACCCCTACACAGTCTTACCTTAAAACAAATTGATCTTAAAACTTATTTACTATTAACTTGGTCTTTGAATCGAATTGCAACAGCTGCTATTAACCTGATTCAGGATTCTCATGGCAACTCGATTTTATGACATCGTGACTAATTTGATCTTGAAGCCTCGTAATAACTGGTTCTTCTAATATCGTGACAAATTGAACTTGTAATCCCATGATAAACTGGAGGTTAGACCTTATGGCAAATTGATTTTAGAATTTCAGGGTGGCGTTGATCATGACCCTATGGCACCGGGATTTTTTAATCTCAGATTACGACCTTACTGAGAAATTTTAATCATTAAACACCAAGGCAACCTCACTGCAGGTTAATTTTGGAAATTCATGACAACTTGACATTAAAGCTTCATGAAGACCAGTTGTGATAGTCTCGGAAAACAGACAGCAAAGATGCGCCCGACTTTTACATATTCACCTTTAATTCATTCACAGCCTTAAGAATTTTGTGAACTCCAGAGTCATCTGTCATCCCGTTGTGACATTGTTCAGTGCGACGCAGTGTTTTGGTTCGAGATACTCTTCCACTTTGAAAACTATTGTGAACTTCTCGGACCTGAGTGTGACCCAGCTCCGCTTATAAGAGCCTCCTGTGATCTGTTGATAGTTTCCGACTATTGGTTTTCGGGAAGAGGGTACTACTTCACGTCCATTTTGGTTTGAAGCGTCCTGGTCGAAATGGGAGACAGATTGACGTAGGGCCAGGGAACTTGAAGGACGCCCTTGGAATAATCGACTACAAGAGATTCTATGCTGCCGTAATGCAAGGACGAGCCGCTCGAGATCCTCGACAGTTGCTTAGAAGGGCAAGGCAGGTGTAGTAGGTGAATAGGCTTTATTTTCGAGTTATGCTAATGGGAAAGGAGGGCATTCTCCGTTACGCGAGGACACGTAACAGATGTGTAATACAGACAGAGGAACGAGATGTTACATATAAAAGGGAGGGTGGGGGAGGAGGAAGGGTGTTACACAGGTGTAGTAGGTGTATTAGCCTGAGTCTGCTGTGCGATGCCACTGCCATCTGCCATCAGGTTTTCCGCTGAGGGCAGCATAATGGAGCCAAAAAGCCGAGGCGACGCAGGCGCATTCCGACCTTATTCCCACCGTCCGCAAGGCCCCAATTCGATTTTCTCGGGCGCCTCGGGTTACGCCCTCGCTCCGAGGCCGCTTCAAGTTTAGCAATAAATAATAAGTCAAGGACTGCGCGTACGCCCATGCTTCCAGACAACACTGTGGGTGGGTGTGGGCTCGTTCTGTGGGTATGGAAGGGTGGGTAAGGTGTGGGGCATCTGTGTAAGATGAAGGATTGACAGCATGTATGGTTAGGTATTTAATGTTGCGGATTCTGAATGGGGCACGGTATCTAAGAGAGGGTAACGGCGAAGGGGCATTGGGCATTGGACAGAGAGGCTGTGCACTAAGGATGATAATTTGGATCATCAGAAGGACAAAAAAAATATTACGACACCTAATGGTTGTCTTAATGTACTCAAGTCCGGCTGGAGATTTTAATCGTTTGTAATTATTAGTGATATTAGTAGTATTGCGCTATTAGCCATTGAAGACTTTCTTCTACTGCTTCAGTCTTTTGTCTGGAATGTAATTGGTAGAAAAGTCTCTCTCTCTCTCTCTCTCTCTCTCTCTCTCTCTCTCTCTCTCTCTCTCTCTCCAGCATTACCCCTACTCCATAATTGTATAACTGCGCCTCCAAGCCACTTCATGAACTTCATCACCCAGTCCTCACCCACGCAAATAGGTATCCCCCAACCTAACACGTCGACTGCACGCCCATCCATTCATTAAAAATATACATTTTATTTCAGAAGCGGAGGGGGAATGGGATGGTCACTCCAAATACCTTTTTCTAGTTTATGCTCAAAGAAAACAAGAAACTAAGAATAGGAAGGAAAAGAAACAGAAAGTTCCAAATCATATTTTGATAATAAACTTGTTCATCTAAAAGTCTAATTTCTTTCTTGAACACTCCTGATCATGTTACATTTCTAGCTTTACTGTTGTTGATTATGTTTTTTTATCCCTTAATGTCACCATTTTCCTTTCTTAATGCTCTTATTTTCAGGCTTACAAATTCTCCTTTTTGTTGGTACTTTCTTTCTCTTACCAGATTCAGAACATTTTTTATATATTACTGTTGTTCTCATGAAAATTTCCCCATTTTTTTTTTATAGTTTTCGTTAGTTCATGGTTTGTCAGCATTAGTTTTTGTTTTTATAATACTTTAATGATTGTTCCAGAAATTTGAAGAATTATTTGCATTAATTTTTCTGTTCACTCCAAAAATTTCTACATTCGCTTTTTAAGCTATTGTAATGGCGTATTGACGCTTTTTTTTTTTTTTTAACAGCCTCCATCATTTTCTTTTAGTACTCACCATTGGCTTTTGTCTCTATAAATTTTTTTTTTTTATCAGTATTCTTGTTCTTTCCTAAGTTTTCTGCTATTGCTTACTCATTCATCTTATTTTTTCCCGGATTGTTACAATTTTATACACTTGCTCTGTCAGTTTTATTGTATACTACACCTTTCGATCAACAAGTCGGTTATCTCTCTGCAGCCCTCTTACCTTGCTGGCTTACATGAAAATCACAATCACTAGTTCGTGACGTTGCATAACTCAGTGCACTCCCTTTAAACCATTTCAGGTATATTAGGCGAAACAGCATCTATTTAACTGGGATATCGCTACTTTCGTATCGCTGTTATCCACGTTTTGTTTATATACAGTTTAGTTACTTTTGTAATCATTTGGTAGTTATTAAATACAGAAATAATACAGTTCCTTTTAGTAAATGAAAGGCCATTCGTAATTCTTTTAAGTACTGTACGTAGCAACATACATTAACATACTAACACATAGAGAACCACGGACTCACATGGCTACAAAATACTACGGTACTAACTGTTTCCTGTGTTTACAATTTTATGCCATTGCAATTCATAACCGAACGTTCAGTGTCGGTAAGATGTTTCCGAATCGTAGAGGCTGAACGTGACAATATAATCGCAATCGGGGCATTGTAGTTTAAAAGCAATCTCTTCAATAAAAAAAAAAAACTAATAGAGAGAGAGAGAGAGAGAGAGAGAGAGAGAGAGAGAACGGCGAACGTTTCCAGGGGGTAACTGACCGGTAGGGGCGTCATTTGATAGAAAAACAGACCCCCCCCTTATCCTTCATCTACCTCTATACCCGACCATGCCAGCCTCCCATCTACTCTCCCCCGCGAGGATGACGCCTTCGCCTCTATAACAAATCAGTCCATCGCTCATAAAAATTCATTGGGTTGCGCTTCCATCTTTTTCTCCATCTCTATAATTCGTCTCCTATCTCTACCTCCAGTCACTTGGCATCCTCCTCCTCCTACTCCTCCTCCTCCTACGCCCCTTTATACAGTGGCTTCCTTACCTAAGTCATGCCCACACCGGTTAAAGTACTTCAAGAATGTCGGCCTGTATTCCTTTTCATGCATCTTTATATTTATATATATATATATATATATATATATATATATAGATATATATATATATATATATATATATATATATATATACATATATGATATATATATATATATATATATATATATATATATATATATATATATATATATATGTGTGTGTGTGTGTGTGTGTATGTGTATATATATATATATATATCTATATATATATATATTATAATATATATATTATATATATATATTTATTATATATATATATAATATTAGTTTTGGTGTGACGTTGCTAAGCTCATTATTACTCTCATATTTATTATTACTCAAAACAATATTGATAATAGCTATTAGTTGTGCGACTACTATCTCTGATCTAAACTTCAACAGACACAACTTGAGGGGCAAGTAAATACGCTTCCAATCACAGTTCTCTGTTTTCTTTGTAATATTTGTCAGGGAAACCCTGCTCGTGCTTTTATTGCCTTAACTTATTAATTATATCTAACATTCCAATATGTTCTGCTGCATTTCTGTCATAAAAGACGATTTTCCTTATTCGTCTTACTATAGTATCAGTATTTTATTGGAGGTCGCAAATGTATGAATGGAATACATAATATGTGTGTGTGTGTGTGTACAGTATATATGTACGAATGTATATATACTATATATATATATATATATATATATATATAATATACTATATATATACTATATATATATATCCCATTCCTACATTTGCGACCTCAAAGAAAATAATTATGCTTACGCATATTCGTTGACTGGTGGGGCGCAACTAGTGGTATATATGATGGCACTGGGTTATATACCTCCTCTGATGAGCACAAGGTACACTGAGATCCTTCTACTTCTTACAGCGTCCCTGGAAAAGCCCCTTTGGGACCAGGGGCATTTTAGCCTCGTGTAAGACCTATAAGTGGTTATAGGGAGACGTTGCATGCTACCGGGAATTAGCTCTATCAAGTTTTATGGCATTCCCGTTATAATGTTTACCCTTTTATAAAAGCAAAAGGCTCCGTAAAATGGGGAAACGGTCAGTTTTTGGATTAACTTCCCCCTTCCCCCTCTACCTTCCCCTTACGTGTGCTCCTCCACCCGACCAACCGGTCGGGCAATAAAGAGATGTTGATTATATATATAAGATAACTATTGATCTGGCATAACTTACTGTGAGGTTTCTTAGTCCATAACCCTGGGAGCCACACGTACCTGCAGAGAGAAAAAGAGAGAGAGATAGAGAGTTTGCATGGGTTAGGTGTATCGTTTTTTCTATTGGTTTATGAAATCTTATTGCTATTGGATATAGAATTATTATTATTATTATTATTATTATTATTATTACAGTAGTAGAAGTAGACGCCGTATTAGTGGTGTTCACCTTCAATACAGACATATTAGCAGTAGTGGCATTATTATTATTATTATTATTATTATTATTATTATTATTAGTAGTTAGTAGTAGTAGTAGTAGTAGTAGTAGTAGTAGTAGTAGTAGTAACTATATCCATAATTATCAGACAATAGAGAAACTTCTGAACTGATATCAGACTTTCTCTAATGATCAGTTGACTGTAAAAAATACTTTGCTTTTTGTTTGTCCCTTTTATGCATCTTATACTGTAATATATTTTCAGTCAAACAAATTAGGAAATTCCAACAAATAAAACCAAATCAGCAGCGATTCCGAATAACTTTTGCATTGGTCCATAACTTCTCATTGCCTCTTCTTTTATGGACGAAAATGACACGTTACAAATGATGAACCTCTTTGGCATGCTTGTCTAGCCATCAACTTTCTTCCTTTTCCACACTTCCAAAATGGGGCCGAGGTGATGTCTTCGACTCCACCTCTCCATCTATACAGCCAAAGGTTAGAGTATAAACGGGTCTTAGAATTCTTATTGTTAATTTGTAGACTCATATATGGTCTGCATTCGTTTGTTATTTGTTTCTATGAATTGATAACATTTTTATATTTATATCCTCCGTACTTGACACAAGTTGCCTTAACAAGTTGAGTCGAAGAATTAGATACTTTTGCTTTAGACTAAATATGCTTATATTAATTGTCTTATCTATTACCACCCCGTCCCCCCTAATTTCGAAGTACTTCTCTTCTATGGATAACGACTACCGTCTTAAATGCTTATAATGAACTTCATGAAACCTTGTATCAAACTTACAGAATTTTATGTCACATAGACCTTGATTCTTTTGTTGTTATATCCATGAATTTATAAATTTTCTTTATTCATTATATTTTGACGTTCTCTATATATACTATACCATCCTTTTACTGGGAATCACATCATTCATCAGTGTTCTGTTATTAGAATTAATTGGTATCAATTTACTTTTTCCATCGCCCTAAGCTTATTGATCGCTTTGGCAGTGATGGGTCTCCTGCGAAATGGCAATTGAAAGGGAGCTCTCCCAAGGCTGTCATTAGCTAATAGGAATTCTGTCCTTATTTGTCACCTATACAAATGATAACAATATGTCAACATTCTGAATTACCTGCCATATGGACATACACCTGACGGGAAAGAGGAAAAAATATACAAAAAAGACAAAGTCTGCAACCTTTTGAAAAGAGGGAATTGCAGATATGGAGAAAAATGTTACTACAAACATCCTAAGGTATGTCACAACTATGAAATATATGGTAAATGTGCATACTTAGATGGATATGAGGATGATTGCAGAGATCTACATCCAAAAATATGCAAAAACCTAAAAGAAGGAAAAGGATGTAAGTTCGACAAAAAATGTAAATATATGCACCCTGTAGCCATGAAAAATAATCAAATAAATAACCAATCAAGCAATAAAATCCAAAATAAGAAAGAAACAAATAAAGAGAGGAATGAAGAATATCAGGTAAAAGAAAAAAGCAAGCCATCAACGAGATATGCAGAGGTGCCAGCAAAAAATTTCAATGCATCAGCTCCAAGATTCTACTCAAGAGATAATAACTGTTTTTATTATGCAAGGGGATATTGCAGATATGGAGAAAATTGCAGATTCAGACACAAAATGAATAATTATGATGAAGGAAGAACAAATATTATGGAAAAGTTGGATTTTTTAATGTCAGAATTTCTGGAAATGAAAAAAAGAACAACATACCAGAACAGGAAAGAGACATGGGAAAATCCTTATTATTACCAATATTAAATGAAGGAGAAAACACGCAAACCATCATAGTGATGAATGCGCAGGGTTTAGTTACGAGTAACTCAAAAAGAAAAATAGAGTACTTAGAAGAACTAACCCAAATTGAAAAGAAAATAGATATAATGAATATAAGTGAAACCTGGTATTCCCAAGAGACTGGGAATGATGATCAAATAAAAGGGTTTCAAACTTATAGATCAGATAGAAAAAATAGGAATCAAGGGGGAACCGCAATATATGGGAAAGACAAAAAACAAGGAAAAATATATGAGAAATATAGTAACTCAGAATGTGAACTAATAGCGGTAGAATTTGAATCTGAAAAATTAATGAACATAGTAATATATAGACCTCTTAATACTAAAGAGTTTGACTTAATAATAGAAAAATTGGATGATATATGTAGAAATCACAAGGACTGGACTATTCTCCTATCTGGAGACTTCAACTTTCCTTTCGTAGACTGGAAAGAACGAATAGGAGATTGTGGATGTACTTATACATATAAAAAAGAGAGTAATAGTAGTGCAGAAGATAAGAGGCAATTCGAAAAGCTATTAGATATGCTACTAGAATACACAACATTCAACAAATAAATCACCTGCCAACAAGAAAGGAAAATACTTTAGACCTAGTATTTGTGAACGAGATGAATTATGTTAAAGAAATAATAGTTTATAATGCGAGTATTTCAGACCATAATGTCATAGAATTAACAGTCCATTCCAAAGCAAGTGAAAACAGAGATAAGCAAGAAATGAAAAAGTGGGAAGGATATGGAAAATACAACTTCTACAGTAAAAATATAAAATGGTCAGAAATAAATGAAGAATTAAACAAAGAATGGGATAATATTTTCGTAAGTGATGACATAAAGGTAAATACGGAGATATTATATAAAATATTAGAGAAAATAGTGGATAAATATATACCGAAGAAGAAAAGTAAACATCAGTCATGCATACCAAGAGACAGAAGGATCTTGTTCCAGAAAATCAGAAAGTGGAAAAAAGGTCTAGCAAAAAAAAAAAATGCATGGAGAGTTATAGAACTAAAAAGTAAGATAGAAAATGCGAACAAAAGATTATACCAATCAAAAGAAAATGAAAAACGGGACTTGGAAGAATAAACCCTATTAAATATCAAGCAAAATCCCAAACTATTATACTCATATGCGAAGAAGATGGAATAAAAGAAGAATAGAAATAGGGCCCTCTAAGAATTGAAGGGAGATAACGAATGAAAAAAGGAAATTTGCAACATACTGGCAGAACGATATAGAGAGAATTCACCCCTAGAATAGATAATGAAGATAATGATATAGAAGTAAGGGATGAAAATAGTGAATATTTAGCTGACATAGATATTAATGAAGCTGTATTGTGCAGGCTATTAATGAAATTAAAAATGGAGCTGCTGCAGGGCCTGATAGAATTCCTGCTATTTTGTTAAAGAAAGTAGTTCATTCTATCGCAAAGCCACTTGCAATATTATTAAGACAAAGTGTAGATACAGGCAAGATTTATGATGAGCACAAATTAGCATATATTACCCCTACTTTCAAAAGTGGATCAAGACTAGAGGCAAGTAATTATAGGCCTGTGAGTCTAACATCACATATTATGAAAGTGTATGAAAGGGTAATGAAGAAAAATATTATGAAACATTTAATAAAAAATAATTTGTTTAATAAAGGACAACATGGTTTCGTACCCGGAAAAAGTACACAAACCCAACTGTTAGTCCACCGTGAGAACATATTCAAAAATATGAAAAGCGGAAATGAAACAGATGTGGTTTATTTAGACTTTGCAAAAGCTTTTGATAAAGTAGACCATAATATATTAGCGAAGAAAATTAGAAAACACAATATCGTGGATAAAGTAGGAAGATGGTTAAAAGAATTTTTACACAACAGAAAACAGATAGTTATTGCAAACGACGAGAAATCGGATGAAGCCAAGGTAATATCCGGTGTGCCGCAAGGTACGGTGTTAGCTGCAATACTGTTTGTTATTATGATTGAAGACATAGACAATAATGTTAAGGATTCAGTAGTGAGTAGTTTCGCAGATGACACAAGAATAAGTAGAGAAATTACTTGTGATGAAGATAGGAACGCTCTACAAAGAGACCTTAACAAAGTATATGATTGGGCAGAGGTAAATAGGATGGTATTTAACTCTGATAAATTTGAATCAATAAATTATGGAGACAGAGAAAGAAAGCTATATGCATATAAGGGACCTAATAATGAGACAATCACAAATAAGGAAGCAGTTAAAGACCTTGGTGTGATGATGAATAGGAACATGTTATGCAATGATCAAATAGCAACTCTGTTGGCAAAATGTAAAGCAAAAATGGAATGTTGTTACGGCACTTCAAAACAAGAAAAGCTGAACACGTGATTATGCTTTATAAAACATATGTTCGTAGTCCACTTGAATATTGCAATATGATATGGTACCCACACTATCAAAAGGATATTGCACAAATAGAGAGTGTACAAAGGTCCTTTACAGCTAGAATAGAAGAAGTTAAAGACCTTGACTACTGGGAAAGACTACAATTCTTAAAATTATATAGTCTAGAAAGGAGAAGAGAACGCTACATGATAATTCAGGCATGGAAACAGATAGAAGGAATAGCAGAAAATATCATGGAACTAAAAATATCAGAAAGAGCAAGCAGAGGTAGATTAATAGTGCCCAAAACTATACCAGGAAAAATAAGGAAAGCACACAGGACATTAATCCACTACGCACCAGCATCGATAATGCAGCGTCTATTCAATGCGTTGCCAGCTCATCTGAGGAATATATCAGGAGTGAGCGTAGATGTGTTTAAGAATAAGCTCGACAAATATCTAAACTGCATCCCAGACCATCCAAGATTGGAAGATGCAAAATATACCGGAAGATGTACTAGCAACTCTCTGGTAGACATTAGAGGTGCCTCACACTGAGGGACCTGGGGCAACCCGAACAAGATGTAAGGTCTGTAAGGTCTGTAAGGTAAGGTGGATAGAGAGTGAGCATAAGGTAGAGGTGAATAACGCAGTGTGTAGGATAGTTCGGGAGGTATCGGGGTCCTGCTGATAAGCCTTCTGTGCAGGTATATGAAGGAGTTGATCGGAAGTTTTCTGTGCAGGTGATTCATCCTTCATTCAGTCTTCGAAGGTTGTATATGGCAATGGCGTTTGTTTTTTTCTATGGAGCTACTCCCTATCTAGGATATATATATATATATATATATATATATATATATATATATATATATATATATATATATATATATATATATATATACACACACATATTTTATGCATCGGAGTTTATACAAGTGAGGTACCATTTGAACGGGTATGTAAGATCGCAGTTATGATGGAATTTAGGACAGAAGAAAATGTAAATGTGAATTCAAATAACATTTTAACAAAGAGGGAAACATAATTTTTGATGTTTATGAAGGCGGTGTGTCCCACTTCAGGTTTTTTTGTTTTGTTTATGATTTAGTCAGTAAGACAGTTCTTGGGTGTGAACGTCTAAATGAATTACATATAAATGTGCGTATGTGTTTGGCAGTATTTGTTCATTTTATCAGATTACATATTTGTGTATAGTATAAAACCACACACACACATATATTATATATATACACATATGTATATGTACATATATAATATATATGTGTGGTTGTATACTATACACAAATATGTAATCTGATAAAATGAACAAATACTGCCAAACACATACGCACTTTTATATGTAATTCATTTAGTCTTACTGACTAAATCATAAACAAAACAAAAAAACTGAAGTGGGACACACCGCCTTCGTAAACATCAATAATTATGTTTCCCTCTTTGTTAAAATGTTATTTGAATTCACATTTACATTTTCTTCTGTCCTAAATTCCATCATAACTGCGATCTTACATACCCGCTCAAATGGGACTTCACTTGCATATATCTGCATGTATGTTTGTATGTAAGAAGAGAGCGAAAACTCAGGTTTCCCTAGAAAGAGAGGATGGCTTCGTGGTAAATGAGTCCTAATTTAATGCATGTTCTTCCCTTCCACCATCTTACCGAAGTTAGCAAATTTATATAAATAAGCAGAGGTAAACCTCATTTTACACCCACATTCGGTCTGCGAATGCTAGGTTACTTGGGCACCATAGAAGCTATAGGCGGGAGATACCCAGTGGTGGAGCACTCTCATGATTATTGCCCATTGCCCTCATCCACTTGACTGGCCTTTTGCCTCGGGTTTACTTATGCATTAGCGTTTTAAGAGAGAGAGAGAGAGAGAGAGAGAGAGAGAGAGAGAGAGAGAGAGAGAGAGAAGGTGCCGATATCCGCCCCTCTATTAGGATAGGGTTGTCGAGGTTGATGCGGGACGGTCAAATAACGGTGGTTTAATGTTGACCAATTCTACCCTTGTTTTATTTTTGTATTCTTTTTTTTTATTTGTTGTTGTTTCTTCCTTTGGCAAATTTTGTTGCGCAATTGTTGTTTTTGCTTTTGTTGTTGAATTTGGCTTTGGTTGTGCTTTTTAGGGTCGCAGAATTGTAATCATTGTTATATGGTATTACTGCAGTTGCCGTCCTCATTACCCACTCCTGTTCTACGATCTGAGCAGTTATAATAATAATAATAGTATGATTAAAAGAATGCCACACAGTTTAACTGTAAAAAATACAATAACAGCACAATAATAATAATAATAATAATAATAATAATAATAATAATAATAATAATAATAATAATAATAATAATAATAAGGAGAAGGAAAACCAACCTAAGCATGGCATGGATAGACTATAAGAAAGCCTTCGACATGATACCACACACATGGCTAATAGAATGCCTGAAAATATATGGGGCAGAGGAAAACACCATCAGCTTCCTCAAAAATACAATGCGCAACTGGAATACAATACTCACAAGCTCTGGAATAAGACTAGCAGAGGTTAATATCAGGAGAGGGATCTTCCAGGGAGACTCACTGTCGCCACTACTCTTCGTAGTAGCCATGATTCCCATGACAAAAATACTACAGAAGATGGATGCCGGGTACCAACTAAAGAAAAGAGGCAACAGAATTAACCATCTGATGTTCATGGACGACATCAAGCTGTATGGTAAGAGCATCAAGGAAATAGATACCCTAATCCAGACTGTAAGGAAACGATAGAAAACGATCACGCAAAGATCCTCTGGGACTATGGTATCAGAACAGATAGGGTGATACGTGCAAATAGACCAGACATGACGTTGATTGACAAAATCAAGAAGAAAGTATCACTCATTGATGTCGCAGTACCATGGGACACCAGAGTTGAAGAGAAAGAGAGAGAAAAAATGGATAAGTATCAAGATCTGAAAATAGAAATAAGAAGGATATGGGATATGCCAGTGGAAATCGTACCCATAATCATAGGAGCACTAGGCACAATCCCAAGATCCCTGAAAAGGAATCTAGAAAAACTAGAGGCTGAAGTAGCTCCATTACTCATGCAGAAGGGTGTGATCCTAGAAACGGCGCACATAGTAAGAAAAGTGATGGAGTCCTAAGGAGGCAGGATGGAACCCGGAACCCCACACTATAAATACCACCCAGTCGAATTGGAGGACTGTGATAGAGCAATAATAATAATAATAATAATAATAATAATAATAATAATCTGACGCTCGATAAAGAATGCATCTCAAACTCCACCTCTCTCTCTCTCTCTCTCTCTCTCTCTCTCTCTCTCTCTCTCTCTCTCGTCAAGCAATTTGTCACGGTCACTCGCTCCGTAAGAAAGTGGCCACGTGAAGTATCACGGCGTGAGAAGTGTGCAAATGCTTTTAGCACGTTCCTTGGCTGAAAGCACGCGTGTATCTGAGAACTCCCCCCCCCCCCTCTCTCTCTCTCTCTCTCTCTCTCTCTCTCTCTCTCTCTCACACACACACACACACACACACACACACACAAAAGAAACGCAAGGAACGCAAGGTGGGAGATTCCAACTGTAAAAGAATAGTAATCTCATTGGCCTTTTATCTATTGTGGAAGACTCCAGTTTACGTAAATATCTAATATGGATAATAATAATAATAATTAGGTAGTAATGGCATTCCACATGCCCCCAACATTTAATAACTCTTATTGCTAATCTTTAATTTTGTCGAAAAACGCCGCAACATATTACATAGAAAATGAAAAATCAGCATAGTGTATTAAATTATGGTTTATGGAACAATTATGGCCATTATGGCTTGAAATATTTCAGATTTTTATTTTTATTTTTATTTTAGCTTAACTTTCCCATTATTGGCAGTTATATTTAAAGAGGTGATTTTTAACTTGACTAATACAGGGATATGTGCTGCTGATAGGATTTTTGTGGAAAAAATGTAGGGATTTAGAAGTTTGTTTCCCAGGATAAAATCAGTCATAGCAATGATTGCTGGTTTCATTCTTTCTGGTTTACTTTATTTTTGGGAAATTATCTTGTCGATTGATATAGTTTGTCTGTGACCATTGTTAGGCTTGGGACGAAGGAAAAATAAATGAAGGAAAGTATTGTTTTGAATCACTGAAGAAGAAAGCATCAAGATATTTAAAAGCATTATTAGTTCATTTAAATTCACCACAGTTTTCTTCACTACCTCTGTAACGCACGATGTGCGCCATTTTTTATTTTTTAAGGGCAAGAAGCATTCAGTACTTTATATTTATAGGAGTGAAACTTCTTTATAATGTAACATAATCGAAATGTGAGGCAAATTCACATTACGAACTTTGAATTGATTGGTTGCTTTTAAATTAAGGTAACTTTAATCCAGCAGGGCAAGGAGGAGTTATTAGCAAGTGTGTGGTAAGGAAGGTGTCATTAAGAGTATAAGAGGACTGGCGTAGACCTTTGGACGCAACCGCCCAACGAAGACGCCGATCTTTGGAGACCTCCGACGTCATCACGAACAAGACGTGCATAACGGAGCTTCTAAATTCTCGAGGGCCAAAGGAATCCGCGCCAGTGGTCGGGGTTCCTCTTCCCTGGAAGGCGTTGCAGATCATTTTTCTCCCGCTCTGCGGCCGCTATTTCCCCGCCCGGGAACACCCCTATATTAATAACTTGTCTGGCTGCGCATTCCATCTATAGAAGAAGTGATAACGACCCGTTGACTTTTAAGATGGTGGATGCATCGGTCATTAGGCTAAAAGGAGGTTGTCGAACCCGTCGTTTCTTCCTCTCTTTCTCTCTCTCGCAAAGTGATCCATATGCTTGTGTGGTCTCTCTCTCTCTCTCTCTCTCTCTCTCTCTCCAGACCACTGGAAGTAAATGCGACTGAATGATAGTAATCACTAATCATCGCTAATGACTTAAGTGGTTTTTAGAAGGTAAATGTCCAGTAGGCCGCGAAAGAGCTTCGTTAGTTGACCGGGAACTCTCAGATGTGCGTGCGTGTGCTATCGTGTAGGGATGGGGTTTTGTTTGAACGCCTTTTTATATCTGAAATCACTAACATTTGCTAACAATAACAGATATCAAGGTATAGGTTCAATAGTCCTTAGCTGTAAACCAGATGTTTTAAGGGACCTTTTTATACTTTATATATATATATATATATATATATATATATAATATATATATATATATATATATATATATATATATATGTATATATATATGTATATACAATGTGTGTGGATATGTAGGTAATACATATAGTGTAGGTATTATTTATTTCCATTTTCAGATTTTTTCGTGAATTCAAGAAAATTTTTACTCCTCAAACCACATCATCAAATTATTGTCATGTTGGCTATAATTAAGTCCTCCATACTCAGATAACAACGGACCCCTTTGCTTTAAGAGAATTTACTGAAAAAATATTTTGAATTAACTACATTTCAACTCGGTTGACTGAATGTTCAACCTTACCTTTTGGGAACAATTATAATGTTCAACTTCCCCATTTATGATGACCGCAATTTCCAAGATAAAAATTCCTATGCAGTTACTTGTAGTGGAGACGCAGCTTTCATTGGTTCATCGCTAAAGGGGTCTGTGACCCCCAATCGTGTTTCGTCAAACCCTTTCCATTCCACACGTCTCCTTTCTCCCCCCCCCCCCAACCTTCCCCCCTTCTCTGTCACTCCCTCGACTCCCTTACCCTTTCAGTGGGCCATTCGGCAATAGCCTCCAAAGATTGTTTTTGGAGATAATCCTTCAAGAGTCAGACACGGGAGCCGGGTAGCGATGGAGGACTCACCAATTTCCCTATAATTATACAGTAGGAACCAATGTTCCTACCTGGGACCCCACTGATTGGGCGGTCCCTGGGAGCCGGGAGGGATAAGGGACGTCGTGGGCTGAAGGAAGAGGGGGCTGGATGGTGGGAGAGGGAGGTCCTTCACGTAGGGGTCGTCCAAGGCATTATCACCCTTGGTCTGGAAGGACAAGAGGACCCATTTCGCCGCGACGCCTCCAGAGTGTGAAGGGTCGCCGAAGCTATTAGAGATTACATGATACAATCAAAGGTTAGGCCTACGACCCAAAAATCAGAAAAAGGGCTTCCAGATGATGTAAACAATCGGAAGATAGCAGCCTGGACTGCCTGTCCCCCATCCCCTAAAAGTCGTGTAGGGGTCGTTAAGTTGAATAATAGGTTGTCCCAGGGTCGTCCCTTCAAGAGGGTACTTGAAGCGTTCCTCAAACTCGACGAAATCACTAGGCTATTGTCCCATCAGCAGGTCGTCTGGTCTCGTTTTATTGTGATTCCTATGGATATAGTCATTTAGATTTGTTACACCGCTACTTGTGACACCTGGGATAGGTACCCAGAATATGAAAATCTCACACTACATTAATTTTGCTAAAAAGAAAAAAAATAACACTTGTAAATACTCCCAATTGTTTGTCCTGTATTGAAGCATATGCACGAATGCATGATCCTCACTCGCCGTATGCTCATTTCCAGCATGGAATTGCGCATGCGTTTGCGTTTTCTTCTAAGTCTCTTTTGCGTCATAGATTTTCTTTCCCGCACGGATGAGCGTCACACGTTTTCTTCCCTCACAGGTTTGCGGCATGTAGTCGGCTCCCGCACAGGTTTGCGGTGCGCGTTGTCTCCCCGCAAACGGTTTTACCTCATGTTCTTTACACTAACTGAACGAGGCCTTGTCTCTGCGTAGTTTTTTTTTTTTTTTTTTTTTTTTTTTTTTTTTTGCCCGCTAGACAAGCGGCGGTGCGCCCTGCAGTTGCCTCCTTATCAGACTTTATCAGATTAAGGAATATTTTCACGAGGTCTTGGAGTTCTTGGCCGTGATAAGGAACGCGGGACTACAAGTGGTCAGTGAGCGACTCTTCGGTCGTTCTCTCGGTTCAACATCGAATAATTGCTTCTTTTTGCATTGTAGTTTTTTTTTCTCTGCGTACATGTTTAGAGTGTGAAAGTCAATTCTGTATATTGACCGAAATATAATAGCAATTAGCTCTTTTGGTAATACATACAGAATACATTGCAAAAGAAAAAAAAATAAGTTCAGCAACAAAAAATAATCATAATCGTTTATATGATTTAACGGAGAACTCATTTTCGTTCGCGAATAATGAGAGAGAGAGAGAGAGAGAGAGCGAGAGAGAGAGAGAGAGAGAGAGAGAGAGAATATATATATATATATATATATATATATTTACTGTGTTTATTTTTTCTATAGCGAGTTGCATGTCAATCGCCGAGTCCTACAGGTCATTAGTCTCCAGGAGGATTAAAAGGGACACATCAAAATGACCACCACACTCTAACCTGGCAACAAGTTATGATTCCGATCTCGGATTAATCAATTTTCTGACTCTGACGCTTGTAACCTTCCTTATATTTTCAAAGGGTTAAGTACTGAAAACAGGATTTTTTTTATGTAAATCCTCTTATACTGTCAACGCTTTAAGTACAAAATGCAAGGCTTTTTCTTCCTAACTTCTCTATGGTGTTATGAAATCCATACAGGTTTCGTCCAAGAACACCTCTATTGTGAACGATTTGGGTTGCCAAATACCAATTTTTGTTCAAGCCTTCCTGTGATGTGATCGGTTTAGTTTTGTCTATGGCGCACTGTACTGATGTCAACATTTTATGTATATCCAAGTCTCTCTGTAGTGTCATCGAATAAAATAAAATACTTTTGTCTTGACTCCAGTTGCAAGAGAGCAAGACTTTCGCTGAACCTCCCCCATCCCCCACACCACCCCCCACAAGTCTCATTTAAGCCCTCCTATGGTGTCAACGGTGTAGGCATTGAGAGTAGACGAGGGTGTTGTGGAATGTGACACGCGATAGCGGGGTTTGTTGCCCTTCTGATGGGACCCAAAGCAGGTTTTTCAACGTATTGTGTCATAAATATTTGATATGGCGAGTTTCAAATGTAAACTAAGTTCTTATTGCTGAAAGAAGTAAATGTAAACTCACTCTCTCTCTCTCTCTCTCTCTCTCTCTCTCTCTCTCTCTCTCTCTCTCTCTCTCTCTCTCTCTCTCTCAGCTGAAACATCATGGGACATATTACATAATGAGATATAAGCGTATGAGTAGCGTATTTTTAATGACTGTATTCTTTCTATGTGAGCAGATATTCGAAGGTCGTATTGTAAGTGTGTCTTTGTATGTATGAGAGAGAGAGAGAGAGAGAGAGAGAGAGAGAGAGAGAGAGAGAGAGAGAGAGAGAGAGAGAGAGAGCATATATACGCGCGTGGTCATGTAGTGATTAAACTCAGGAGCTTATTATATGTTTGCTTTTGGCACGTTGGACTAACTAACACCACTTTTCAGAGTCATTTTCGGTTGGTCCTATTCTCTCTCTCTCTCTCTCTCTCTCTCTCTCTCTCTCTCTCTCTCTCTCTGAATATTCTAACAAACTGTGAATCCCTTACGTACTGAATCAGCATCCGTAACTCGATAATGAAAACTCGTTATATTGTCACGTTGATACCGTGCTCCGTTGGAGTGAAAATGGGCGCAGACTCGAACATGTTGATTCTCATTTCATTAAAATTTGTGCATCTTTGAAAAACAAAGGGAGGATTCCTGTGTGGAGAGCTTGAATTTCCTCTTTTCGAATTGGATTTGTAGGGAAACCTTTGGAGCTCTCTTCCTGGCTATGTTTTCCTGGTTCTTTTGATCTATCCTTCGTAGTAGTCCATCCGCCTCCATTTCCTTTATGATCTCCCATAGCCCCGCCTTGTTTCTGGAGCTCAGAACTCTTAACTGCATCTTAGTTATTCACATATCCAGGCGGAATTTTCCATCTCTGATTCCTTATTTCATTTATGTTGTTCCTTCTGGACTTCTTAGCTTTTGTACTTTCCAAATATCGTCTTTTGGTTTTCTGTTAGCGTATCTTGGCCTTGGGTTCCCTTAGCATATCCCAGACTCCTGGTATCTTTCTTTTGTGGGGGGTGGGTTCTATTGTCACATTTCGAGTCCTCATTTCGTTCTTTGGTGATGTGGTTAACTTAGTTAACTTATCTTGGACTCCAAATATCGCCTTTAAGGTATCGTTAGTAGATTTCGATGTCCAAATGTCGTCTTATTGGTTTTGTCGATTTATATCGTCTTTTCGATTATATAAGCGACTCCCAGGTTCCTATCATCGTCTTTCGTGTTTACAGTAGCGTATAACAGACTCCTAGTACCATCTCACGATTTTTGTTAGCGTATCATGGGCTCCTAAAATCGTCTTGTGGGTTTCTGTTAGCATTCCATAGGTTTTGTTTATTAAAGTGGGAGTTTTATTCCCGTCTTGCAATTTTGGTCTCATCTAGAAATCCGTAATTTGTGTCTTGAGAATTTTGTACTTGCAATTGTTTTTCTTCTCTCGATTTTTGGGGGTTTGGCCCCATTTTTGGAGTATTGCTCCTTGTTTGTTAAGACTTGTTTTGTTTTGGATCTCAGGTTCTATATGATTTCGTTGTATTCTCTCTCTCTCTCTCTCTCTCTCTCTCTCTCTCTCTCTCTCTCTCTCTCCATAGTTACAAAGTTAACATCTCGTGTTTTAGTCACTTTCAAACGTTAACACTTTCTTCTTTCAAGCGAGGCAGTTTTTCAGTACTGTTTAAATATTGTACTTCGTTTCATGGTAGATGTTTTTATTGCATAGATGTCCTTTACGAAATAATAAGATATTGGAATGACCGTACTGCTTCTTTATTAAGGTCGTTAAGTGATGGCAATGGTGCTTTCATTTTTCCCTCTCATTTTCGTCTTTATGACCCCATCGTATTGAGACCGTGACGCCATTTATATAGTCAACGAGTTTTCTTTCCCTCCCTGCCGTGTCTTTCTCACATTTTCCTTCTCATCCCCTTTTCACATTCCTCGCTCCTCCTCCTCCTCCCCCTCCTTACCCATCTTTTGCATCACCTGGTGGCGGAAAACGACGGTAAAATGGAAAAGAAAGACATTAGGAAGAATGTCCATCTTTTGCAGATGCCCTCAGATTTTCATTCCCTCTCAAGACGTCCAGTAGGGTACTTTCGAGGATGGTCGTTCAGAACCCCCCCTCCCCCTCCCGGCCCATTTAACTAACTCCTCGGGTCGTAAATTAGGTTCTTGTCTTGAATCCTTTTGTCTTTTATATTGTCTCGTGTGTTCCTCTGAATCCCAGAGGTCTCACTTATATTACCCTTAACGCCCTTCAACCTTCCGCCCCCCCCCTCCCTCCTCCTACCCCTTCAGCCCCACACCTGATGTTCCTTTACCACTGCTGACAATCGTTCTCTCTCTCTCTCTCTCTCTCTCTCTCTCTCTCTCTCTCTCTCTCTCTCATATACTCGGTAATTCAAAGACAATGACTTTCTCTGTGCCTGACAATAATAATTCACACCCGGGACTCTCTCTCTCTCTCTCTCTCTCTCTCTCTCTCTCTCTCTCTCTCTCTCTCTCTCTCTCTCTCCTTCACAGAAAATAATTCCCCATCTGTTACTCTCTCAGTGCTGCTCTCTCGAGGAATTTTTGTACCTGTTGTGCTCAAGGAATGTCCCTTGCTTCCCTGACACCTTCAAATGGAAATTGTGCAGTACCATAGCTTTTCAAATGGAAATTGTACCGTTCCGCAGGATTCCAAGGGAAAGCGTTTCTCTCAGTTTATGGGAGAAGGAAAACGGAAAAGCTCATTGTCGAGAGATAATGCGCGACAAACAGAACGCCCCTCGAACGATTGATTCTTAAACTCACGTCACTCGGTGTCCTTAAAGAAAATCTCAAAGAATGGTGATACAAGTGGATCTTCAAGTATTAACTTACTCAAAGTCAAAAGACTATCTTTTCAAGTACGATTTTAAATACATGAGTTTTTGTGGTATTAGATTACTTTAGCACTCAAATGGGTATTACTAAATTCACAATGTTTCATACGATAGTTTGAACGAAGATTTTAAAGAACACTGATTCAACTTTATCGTTAGTGTTAATCATATCTGAAAGTCATCTTCAATCAACAACACTGGGTATTTTCAAAGTATATATATATATATATATATATATATATATATATATATATATATATATATATATATACATATACTATATATTAGCATTTTCTAAAAAAAAATATGTTAAGCCTCGTAGTTTACGGAATACGTTCATGAAGTGAGCGCTACAGATTCTTTTTCACATTTTTTGAAAATTCCCAGTGTTGTTGATTGAAGATGACTTTCAGATATGATTAACACTAACGATAAGGTTGAATCAGTGTTCTTTAAAATCTTCGGTCAAACTATCGTATGAAACATATATATATATATATATATATATATATATATATATATATATATCATATATATATATATATATATATATATATAATACATATATATATATATATATATTGAATTGTATAATTTAATCTTAGCCAAATATTATGTTGTGGTAACTGCTTGGTACTTTCTACTACACTGACTGTTATTTAATGATACGTTATAATTCGATGGTTAAGGCATTCTTTTGTCGATGCCATCCCATCGGGTCTGTTGATGAAAGTATCGAGTTTACTGCCACGGCAATAAGCCGCTACTTCGCAATGAAATTGAAGATTATTCGTTACATCTTGTTGATTATTAGGTGTGTGTATTATTTTATTTTAAATCGTTAATCACCTTTAATGTATAGCTTTGGTTCTTGTGCATTTAAATTACATCTTTTCGCTTCTTTGCTATTGTGCTATTCTTTCTTACAATTATTAGTTATATCATTCTTACTGCTAAGTTTCATTTGGGCTTCTTTTCTCGTAAAATTGTCAGTTACGTCTTGCTTGCTTTATAGGTTCATGTATTATTTACTCGTAAAGTATTTAACTACATTTTTTGTGATGATGTTAAGAGTCTTATTTGGTATACACTTTAGCTTCATAAGCGTTATTTGCTATGAATAGTGGCTTTGCAAATGGCTCCCAGTTCATCATGAAGGTCTTTTCGTATATCGTCATATCCACGAAAGTCCCAGCTTTCAAAGATAGTCGCTGAAATGCATTCCTCTTGATGTTGCCTTATCAAGCGCATTCAACGCTACCTGAGGGAGATTCCCCGGATATGTTAGTTTTCAGTTCGTTTGCAAGCTGCTGGCTAAAATGTTGGAGCGAACGCTTCAGACTTAGTAAGCTGCCTACTGAGGTGTTCGAAACAATTCAGACTGTAAAATGTATGAGGTATAGCTTCGAACTTCTCGAACTGCCGTCTAAAAATATAGCAAGAGCTTAAGACTTTGCCAATAATCAGCTAAGAATTTTGAGCAAGAGCCATAAAGATTTCCCTCTACCAAATGTCACAAAGGTACAAGCAAGAGCGTCCGAACTTTCCAGTGTACGAGGTTCCAAACTTGTCAAGCTTCCACATAATATGCCATACGAGCAAGAGCTCCCAGCTTTTCAAGCTACTCAGCTTAAAAAGTGTGAGCACGAGTTTATAGCTTCGTATGATGACACCCAGAAAGTACGAACCCTGTCTTAAACGTTTAGTTTTGTTGCTGGCTTAACGCTACTGGTTAGCTCTCCTCGCTTCGCAAACGGCAACGTATAATAAGCTTTAGTTTGTGTTTCTTTGACAAGAGGTTTCCTCATTTCATGCGAGGTATGCTAAGATTTATGCTCGAATCTACTCCCTCAATATTACGTCTCGATGAGCGTGTTGTGTGACTAACGAATCAAGGTAATATGATGTGATGTGCTAATATGGAAAGAGACGCTTGCAAGTGCGTCCCAGATCGAGGTGAATATGGCAGCATGTGTAGGGAAGTTTGATGCGTTGCTGATGGGCCTTTGTGGAGGCATTTAGCGTCTAAAGTTGTGAAATTAGTTTGCACATCGGGCTAAATTTTCTTTGGGGCCTGTCTGTTAAGGTAGAAGACTTAATGCTGAATATATACTATGTGTGTATATTATGTGTTTGCTTATGTGTATGTATGCATGTATGTATAACTTCTATCAAGGGAATAACAACGTGATTAAGAATACGCATAAGCAAAATATATGGCCACGATAACATTACTTGAAAATCCATTAGAGTATAGGCAAAGGACTTTGCACTCTCGTTATATATAATATATATATATATATATATAATATATATCTATATATATATAAATGTGTGTATGCATATGCTTGTGCATGTGCAACAGAAAGAGAGAGTAACAGAAATCGCCGGACAGTGTGCTATTTCCAGGTATGCGCTGGATGGAAAGCGTGTTATGATCAAAAGCATTATTACGTTAATGGCTCCTCTTGAAGGTGGCATTACACGTGCACGAGAAGCCTGACAAAACGCGATCCTTCTCTACCCAAAAGAGTTCAAAGTGTTTGCGACACCGAACAATTGACCGTCGGCGAGTCAGCAGACAGACAGGCATTCGAATACCTGAACAGATTCTGTCACTGCTGGAGGAGGGTGGTGGCTTATGTGTCATTTTGTTAAAATGCAGGCTCCGATGGGGGTGATATTGATGCCTTTATGGGGAAAGACAATTGAAGGATATTCATCTTCGAAAGAAGCGATGGGCCTGCCCCTGGAAGATGAGAATATGATCATGGGGCTCAAAGCAAAAAGTAAGCGCAACAGCATTTATTTTGGTTCTACGGACCAGTCACCTATTAGTTTTAATTCTGTTGACGGATTTTATTATAGTTTCCCCGTATTTGTTTAATCTCATTTTTATATTGATTCATTCACCTCTACCTTTCTTCTTCTTCTTCTTCTTCATCTTTTTTTTTTAATCTGTCTGCTACTAGTTCTGGTCTTTTACCAATTAGCAGCTATCTTGACACCTGTTGAGTTTAAGACTATTTACGGAATTGCCTTTTCCGTTTGTTCGCTTAATCTCAGTCTTTACTAATTCCCTCTTCTGCTCCCTTCTTTTTCTTCTTATACCAATTAGCATCTATCTTGACAGTGCCCTTTGATAAACAGTTACTTAACGTGGGGATCCATCGATGACAACATCGGCCTGATTTATCGTCGATACCTGCTGCATCAAGGGACCAGGTTTCGGATACCGAGGCGACTCGTTTACCGCACCCGACCTGTTTCGGTGTGGTTACCGACACCGCCAAATTGTTATGTACCCTGGTTAGTGCAGACTCACTCACCCATTCACTGATATTCATTCCTTGGTTCCAGTCTCTTTGGCAGTTTCTCATTACTCATGTTTTACTTATCCATCGTTTAATTTCGAGTTCTCGTTTTTAGTTATATTCCATTTGTGACTGGGCATTTTCATTGCGCTTCCTTGTAACAGGATTTTGTCGTGCGACGTTATCTCCATCGGCCCATCGCTTCAGTTTGATCTTTCTTCGTCATGTATTTTCATGTGATTTTAGTCATTAAAAATTCACCATGTGTTAGTATATGTTCAGCAAAAACCAGCCAGTACCAGGCAGTCTGTTATGGGTCATTATGAGGCGTGAACGCCTACAGGGTTAGTATGTGAGTTTAGTTATCATAAGTTTCATTTCATATTCTGTTCTGTCCGTCTATCTGTCTATCTCTCTTTCTATCTTGAAGAACTTGTCACTAAGGACAAATGCATCAAAAAATTTAGAAGACTATCTGGTTCCTTCAAATGAAGTGACGGTGAAAAGGACTGTTAAACAGTCCTTAAGCAGATGTCCTGAACAACGAAACAGGATATTCATAATACCAGTCCTTCTGCTTCACAGAGACCTCTCTCTCTCTCTCTCTCTCTCTCTCTCTCTCTCTCTCTCTCTCTCTCTCTCTCTGTTTGTTTGTCTTATCACCTCTTCATATACAGGTATGTCAGGTTCACAAGCTCCGTTTAAGGAGTTTTTTCAGTAGTTTTCTTGGATCTTTTGGTGTGCATGGGGAAGGGTATGGAGTAAAAGGTCGCTGTTGGAAAGGAAAGGAATGAGAGGATGTGGGGCAGTGGTTTGGCGAGAGAGGTAAAAGAAATTAGGATAGTGGCTTGAAGGAGAGAGGACAGATTGAGGGATTTGAGACTGGCTCGGGAAGCGGGAAAGAGAGGACAGTGGTTTGGAAGGGACGGGACAGGCTGAAGGATCTGAGGCAGAAGTGGTAAAAGGATTATGAGACAACGGTTTTGGGGAGGATTAAAAGTATTTTGGGGAGTTGCTTTGAAAGAGGGTAAAAAGATTCGCAGATCTGTCTATAGAAGGAATCTGAAATAGGAAGGAATCTATCAAAAACATTAGGCACTACAGAGTCAATATACTAAGCAAAAGAGAAATAAAACGAGAAGGGAGGCTGTTTCAAGGGCAAATCATGTCTTCTACTACTACTATCACTAGTGGCTTGGACGTTGTAAAAAGACTTGGGACAATGGCTTCGAGGTTGGGGATAGGTTGAAGCTTGGAGGTGAAGGCTTTGAGACAGTGGCTTGGATGGGAGGGAGGGTGAAGGGGTAGAAGGCTGGCCAGTGGCCCTGTGGAGGAGTGGGAGGATGCTTGTATTAAGACAAGGATGTCTCGTTTTGCATGTGATGTCTGTTGTCTCAATGGGTCCTGGTCCCTGGCTTTTGAATCGCTTCTCAATGAAGTTGCGATGGAGGGCGATAACTGTTGAGTGATCGGGAGCCTCTTAATGATTCAATGGACCGAAGAATCTATTTATCTTTATTGTGATTTTATGTTGTTTCATTTTATGTATTTGCTTGGTTGTACTCTGAACAGACCATTCTACCAGAGCACTTGGCTATTATTATTAATAATTGTCAAAATTTACAAACATTCATATTTTGCATTTATTTTTATGGTATTGTATAAGACATCGTATGGCTGATTATTTGGGGAATCCGCATCACTTGATTTTTATGCTAAAAATGACTTTGCTATTAAACGAGAAATAAAGGAGTGATTTAATAGTGCGGTATTTATTTGGAGACTGTGGTAAAAATAAACAAATTCAGTCAGCCATAAAAAAGGATGCATTATCCTCAACGAAAACAAATCTCATTTTTCGTTAATTATCTTGCTAGCGTATCTTGTATTTTCTAAATTGTCTTTACATTGTACTTCTGTGTTGCCAAAGCTGAAATAAGGAACTGCTCCTAATGAATGTGCTTATCTCGTCCTTTCTTCTTTAATTTTCATTTCTTTTTTCTTTTTACTTTAAAAAAGTGTAACGGTACCTTGGCAGGGTTAATGGCCCATTACAACCAGACACTATCAAAGTGGATGGAACCCTATGAGTCATTAAAGGCGTTTTGAACGCATCTCTCTCTCTCTCTCTCTCTCTCTCTCTCTCTCTCTCTCTCTCTCTCTTTATGATCAAGAATCTTTCGAAAAAGCAGAAACTCTTTGTACATCGTGGCATCATCCCGCTGGTCTCCCATAAATGTCAATCAGTAAGAAATTTATCTCTTCTCGTTCAGCGCTCTCTCTCTCTCTCTCTCTCTCTCTCTCTCTCTCTCTCTCTCTCTCTCATTTTTTTTTAC
>NC_061091.1:56195340-56242840 GCF_015104395.2 Macrobrachium nipponense
GAAGTAAGGAAAAGACGACATGAAACAGAGGAAAACAAAAGGACAATTTTGCTGGACACTGACGAAACTTCATCTTCACCCGACCAGACTTTTTTTTTTAACAAAGCTGTAATCAAAAGCACTTAGGTCGTCTTCGTAGGTGTCGCAGTCTATACTTAGTCGTCAAGAATTCTCAGCTCTGTCGCTCTGACGTCATAGCCGTGATCTTGACTCGTGGGGTGGGGTGGTGAGGGAAGGGTAAGGAGTGTGAGGAGGGGGTAGGAAGAGGGGTAGGGAGGGGAAGGGAAAGAGGGAGAGGGGAGAGAGCATTTGGAGATACGGCGGGTACAGGGGGTTGGGAAGAATGATGTCGGGGGAGTTGGGGGCATGGGAGGGGGGTTGGGTTCATAGTTGGCTGTCACAAACACTCACATACACACATACATGTCGCGGACGACTCGGGGTCGTCTAATTGCAGCTGTTTAATCACAGCTTATACTTCGGGAGATTCAACCTCCGATATCGTAAACCCCAATTCCCGAGACCTGGGCGCCTTCCATTCGGCTGTGAGGTCGCAGGCTGGCAGGCGGGCGGGTCCTTCAGTCCGCGAGAGACGCCGTCACTTCGGTTGTTGAAGATGAATGACTTGAGTTTGGATCTGGATGAGGCAGTTCTGCGACGTCTATTTTTCCGAGTGAATGAAGATATTTGCTAATTTTTTTTTCAAAGAAGTAGCGAGCGTCGATAACTCGTTTCTTCAAAATGGATAAGCAAAACGGACGAAAAATAACGGCAATATTGTTAACCACAGAGAATGAGGTCTGTTGGCGATATCGTTGTTCACAGACAACGAGGGATATCGAAGGCTGTTGTCCAAAGTGGATGACTGACAAGGGCGCTGTTGTTTAGAGAGAATGGTACAGGGCGACTGAGATAATTATTGCTCACAATGGGTGGGACCATTGACTAAGGTGTTATCCAAAGTGGATGAAAAATGATCCAAAACAGATGAGGTGTTTCAGATTCATTATCCAAAGTAGATGAAGGACTTCGGAAAAGCTGTCATCTGAAGTGGACAGGGGATGTCGGTGAAATTGTCATCTGCTGAAATGTTACTTACACAAAACATTGCTCGTGGTGTTATGAACGGAGTATGTATATACGTATAGGGTAGGTAAAGTTTCAGGACAACTGGCAAATGCTCTCTCTCTCTCTCTCTCTCTCTCTCTCTCTCTCTCTCTCTCTCTCTCTCTCTCTCGTTTGGTCTTGTCCGGGATACAACCTCCTGTGAAGAGCGATTAGTTGAGTCATACCCAATTGCTGAGATAAGACTAATCGGTGGTTTTAGTTGCACGTGTTGATTGAGAAGAAGATTGAAGAGGAAGTACAAGGGGCGGGGGTGGGGTGGATATTAGTTGTTGTTGTTGTTGTCAGATTAGGCTGGGCTTATGCCAGCGCGGGCTCTTGCTCTTTAAGATGATCCCGTCAGCATCCATGGTGGAAACAAAGAACTTCATTTTGTGGGATGTTTCCAGAAAGGAGGCAGAGATGAGTTGTTATTTTCTTTTAAATGATAGTGATCAATAAGCTCAAAATAGCCAGTGATGCTGAGAAGGTAAATAAAGTTCAATGGAAACAAACCCAATGTGATATTGTACAGAATAGAATAACAGACCAGGAACGATGCATCATTTGCAGTGTTCGTTCACCAGTCAAGTTTGACCAATTACAAATACCGAGCATTATTTACATTCGCCTGACCTCACGCAGAAAAAGAGATTACATTAATAAATTGAAAAGATGAGACTCTAGCTACCGATATCAAAGCTTACCTAAACCCCCACCCACCCCCAATCCCACCCAACTCCCACAAGGACCCCCTGACTCCTACTCCATTTCCTTCGCTGTGAATTGAGGATGGCCACAGGGGGGGTTAGGTGGAAAAAAAAAAAAAGATGGCGAAGGATGCGCAGTCACCAAGACGCCTGTTACTTTTTTATTTTTTCCCCCCACTCGAGAGATGCTCCTGCTGCCGAGAGAGTTAACCTCAGCAGCATCCCTTGACCGTCTTATTTTTCTTTTCTTTTTCTTTCTACGAGGCTTAACTCAAATTCATTTAAATATGCATCGGTAGAGTTTGGTAGCCCGAGGTGCGTATGTAGACGGGAGACCTGCATTGCACGAGGAAATTGAGGGTGGATCTTAAAGAATAGAGGAAATAGAGGCTAAGCAGAGAGAATGGATGAAAAAAAAAATCAGATTAGAGCAGAGAGAATTGATGGAGGATTGTATGAGGAGGTTCGAGACAGAAAAGATAAAAGATTGTAGGGCTGCACAAAGAAATTAAGAATAGAACAGAGAGAATGGATGAAGGAATGGACAGATAAATTGAAGAGAGTAGAGAGAATAGATGAAGATTTGCTAGAGTAAACTGTTGACAGAGCATAGATAATAAATGGAGAATTGCCAAAGGATCCACAACAGACTGAGAACACAAAATGTACTGGAGACGACGGGAGGAAATAGTGGATGCAGGTCAAAGAATGGGCAGAGAACAGTACGAGGAAACTGAGGATAGAGAGAATGAATTGAGAACTGTACGAGAGAACAGAAAGAAGATGCACAGGATTGCTTGATGAGATGGAGAATGCAGTTTAGGGAATAAATGGAGGAACGCACGAGAATTCATGGAGCTCTGATGGTACACTTAGAGTTCGAGTTTTGTCCGCTTGTCTGTCTGTCTACCTGTCTTCTGTTTAAGGCATTTTTTTTACTCCAGTCTCTCTCTCTCTCTCTCTCTCTCTCTCTCTCTCTCTCTCTCTCTCTCTCTCTCTCTCTCATCCATCTTTCTATTGTACATCTATCGGTATCTCAAAGCCGTCAGGAGATACAAGTAGGATGAGGTTAGATTAAGTAAAGCAACATGAATATTTATGGAGAGAGAGAGAGAGAGAGAGAGAGAGCCCAGCCAAGTAGCATCTTGCACCTCGCGCTAGTGTTCCGACAGGTAGGGTTGGGGGAAGAGAGAGAGAGAGAGAGAGAGAGAGAGAGAGAGAGAGAGATTGGGAAGTTCTTCAGCCTGCATTCTTGCTTGTTGATGGTGGGTGGGGGAGAAGGGGAGAAGATGTGGGACCGGGGCTGGGGAGAGGTGGTTGGGAAGGGGGAGGGGGAGGGGGCGATTTCAGTCTGGTGTATATTGGGGGTAAAATGGTAGGGGAGCCGACGGTTTTGCGATTACATGCATGCATGCATGATTTGTGCATCTGGTTCCGTCGATAGATAAAGGAACAACGGGAATAAGAATCCGGATATTTTATCAAGTTGTCATCTCTCTCTCTCTCTCTCTCTCTCTCTCGTTCTTCTTCTCTCTCTTAGAGCGATGCACAAAAGCTTCAGAAGAGCTCTCGGCACGGCGTGCATAGGATATCGGCAGTCAGCAGCCATCTACCTCTAAGTTTCTGGACGGATGTGACGCCGTGGATGGTCCCTTCTCGTCTCTCGTTTTCGGTCTGGTCATTAAAATTTGGGGTCTTTGATTCTTGCTGGGAAAATAATCACCGTTTGGATCTTTTGTTCGCTTTTGGGGAAATAATTGTTGTAAGGGTCTTATTTTTATTTTTAATGAAATCGTGGGTCGTTTTCTTATTTTTGCGAAAATATTCATTGCCTTTACATTACTCTAGGGGAAATAAACATCGTTGTGACTTTTGATTATTACCGTTCGCGTTGTTTTATTTCTCTCGGGAAAATAGTCACCGTTTGTGTATCTGTATTATTTTCTGGAAAATAATTTTCCCGAACTGTAATCTTTCGAATATGAACTTTCGTTTCTGTCAGATTATCTATAGGGAAATAATTACCGTTTCTGACTTTTGATTATTTTTCGGAATTAATTATTTCCGAATAAGGTTCGTTTAGTGGTGTTTTATTTATTTTGGAAACAATTATCATTCGCGTCGTTTTTATAATTTTGGTTATCATGAATATCTTCAATGCTCTATGATGATTTTCGGGAAAATAATAATTGTCCGCGTCTGTTTATTACATTTGGGAAAATATTTGTGCATTACTAGTTTCAGGATAATGATACTTATTTGGATCTAATTATTTTTAGAAAATAGTTTTGTTTGTTTTTTTATGAATTTTGTGAAATATCGAATAGAGTCGGAACCAAATAGATATTAATACGCTACAGTTCAATACCTGGAAACAAGCACTGCAGGACACTTTGTTAAGTAATCAAACGATAACATCTTAACTTACTGCTTTCAGTTTCGTAAACAAAAGAATGCTGTCAAAGAACGACATGATGTATTTCCTGTTTAGCAGTGTACGGAAATCTGATGTTCATGGACGACATCAAGCTGTATGGTAAGAGCATCAAGGAAATAGATACAATAATCCAGAAAAACAATAATAACAATATTTCATACGTTTTTTACTGAGTAAATGTCTTCTTAAATATAGGTTAGAAAAAAACAGCGGATAACTGAATACCTTCATCAACAACTCGCGCATGCACATAAAAAAAAATATGCATATGTTTACAGCGACATAAACCAACTCAAAAAATAGCTTCGGGTGAATAATATATTTCGAACCACTGCTTCGAGCCTCTGCTGGGTTCGAGCGAGCCTTGAGAGCGAGTCGACGGAGGCCATCCATCCGCCCCATCATCAACAATAATGTTCGACAAAGTGAAGCAACAGTTTGGAGCCCCATTTGGGTTTCGGTACATCGGGTCATTTGAGCAAATCTCTACCTTTTTAGACCTAATCTTATCGGGCCGGGCCAAATTTTACGAGGGTATAAACGGCGACACGACTATCGCAAACTAAAACGCGGATTGGCGGGGATTCTGGAGAGCTGCGTCTCCCCCTTTCCCGCCAAATTGTAAAATGCTGCCGCCAATTCTTCTTCTTCTTCTTCTTCTTCTTCTTCTTCTTCTTCTTCTTCTTTTTCTTCTTTCTCTTCTTCTTCTTCTTCTTCTTCTTCTGCTTCTTCCTCTTCTTCTTTCTTCTTCTTCTGCTTCTTCTTCAGCTTCGTCTGCTTCTTCTTCTAAACTTTGAGCGCTATTCTGTGACTGGTTCATTTAAGTGGGTGGGCCATTCGGTCCCGTTCGTTTATGGCTCCGGTCTAAGTGGTGGCCTTCTTTGATTAGTTGACACAAAATAAACTTGACCCTCAAATTGATGTTGGCTCTTCGGCCGTCAGTCACTGTTACCTGTTGCCGCTCCCGCCCGCTCTCTCATGTCTGCAGCTAGTTTCAGTAACGGTAACGGCGGGGTGTATATGCCAGCATCATCAGGTAGTCAGTGGTGGTCAGTAGACACATATCAGTTACTGACCATCAGTGAATACACTTGGAGAGAATCCATTTGAGTGTTTTCAGTGTTTGATGGTTTAAATAATTTGTTTTTTCTTATTTTTCCCATTGGGATTAAGGTAAAGGATAAAGGACTTCGAATAGAGTGATATACTGTCTTCAGTATCGTCACATTATTATTATTATTATTGAACTAAGGAACCTCTGTAACGAGGCTATAATATTGACAATTAAAAGCCTCGGTAGTGTTAAAAAATATATTTTTGTACAATGTTAAAAATTGGCATTGTACAAAAATATATTTTTAACACTACTGTGGCTTTTAATTGTCATTATTATTATTATTATTATTTACTCATGACTCTATTTTTAGTATGCGAGTAGACTGTTAATGTGATATATATATATATATATATATATATATATATATATATATATTATATATTTTTTTCTTTTTTTTTTAATCAATGTTCACAAATCCGGGACCCACCAAGGAAGTGTAAGTCTTTACTTCCTCATTTTCGTTATTTTTATTATTCATCGATAACTGATAATGTTTCCAGAGAGGCAAAAGAAGCGCGGTAATTGGCCTTAACTTTTAGGAAGCATTATCAGCAAGTATTTCCATTAGAGTGACTCGAGCGCTTTTAAGGGCGATCCAGCATAAATGACGAATGTTATCTTAAGCTTAATGGCCGGAGAAGCAGTATCGCTTATCGCTCAGCTTCTGGGCCCCCTCGACTTTAGCCATATCCATTAATAATTGTATCCCCCCCAAAAAAGTTGATAACAGAAATAAAACCGATTAACGTAATATCCATTAATACTAATAGCTGTGGCTGAAGTAGATCTGATACTAGTAATGATATTCATTATTATCGATATATGTAGATATCTGGTAGTACAAATATGAAAGAAAATAGATAAGATATTAATCTCACTGTCTCTAGATATTTTGATATCGGACAAAGGAAAGTGTTCTATTCTGTAGGTTTTAATGATTACGAAATTCTATTAATAAAAGATACAGATGATTGCAGAAATTTTTGGCCTTTCTGAAGATGAGAGACTTTATTGGTAGTTTCATTAGATGCTTTTTTTGTCATCTTTTTATATATGGAATAGAATTTTAGTGAGTATTCAAGTAAACGTATAATTTTTATGGATTTTAAATCTAAAGTTTTTTTTTTAAGGGATTTCAATGTAATGTTAAAGAACTTAGGGCCCTTAAAATGAAAATTCAAAGGATTTGTTGGCTGTATAACTTTAAATTTTTGAAATTTAGTGCAAGGAGGATATAAAAAGTTTAGTGTTTTACAGGTATTGTTCAAGATATATATAGGGTAACTTCAGCGCTTTCAAAGATAATTTTTTTTAAAAATTGGACTTTTTCTAAGATGATTTAAAAGAAATTTAAGTCTCTTTGAAATCATGCTAAAAAATTTGAATTATTTTAGCTAGAGTTTAAGAACATTACGAATTTTAAAGATTATGTTTAAGACACTAAGATTTTCTCTCATGAGACTAAAAAAAAACTTTATTTATAGGCTAGGACAAAGGAATTTGAGATCATGCTAAATAAAAGTAGGTTTTTGGGTTTTGTTTTATAAATTAAACAAAAATTCTGGGCTTTGATTATTGCGGTTCCAAAAATTAAGTTCAGGGAATTTGAGCTTTTACTATTAAAGCGAAAGGAAATTAAGCTCTGATAAATCATTTTATTGGGGATTTGAAGATCTCTCTCCACTAAAAGTAAATGATTCTGGACTAATTTGAATTAACTTTAAGGAATTTCGGTTGTGGGAAGCAAAGGACAAGGAATTGCCTGACTAAAATTATAATCATTTTTGCTTCCGTGGATGATTTTTAATAAATTGCGAATAGCCTGGAAAAAAATGTATGGAATTTAAGCTTTCGCAAATGAACCTACAAGATTTATGTATTTCGAATTGAGGAAGTCATGGAAAATATGGCTCTGAGTAACTAGCATTTCAAAAACTATTCATAGGCTTAAATCGCACAGTTTAATGGATTAGTAGTTAAAATGATAAATATGCAGAGGTTGTACTTGGATAGTTCAAGTTATTTCTAATTTGTCAAGGGCATAACGTCTGAGAAGGGTAAGTCTTAAGAAGGTTTTTCTCTTCAAATGTATTTTAAAAATACAAGTAGTCGAAAGAAATGGATTTTGACAGTGCTAGAAGACGAAAATGGTTTTATTTAAGTTTACTTCGATGTTAGTGTTGCTGTTGGTTACCAGAACCCGGAACTGGTTTTTTTTTCTTTTTTTCTTTTTTACCAATAAACCAAAACTGTCTCGATCTCCGAGTAAACCTTCGAATGGAAATGGTTTCGAAATTTGTACGTAGAACTGGTTTTATTTCAATGACTGCTCTAACAAAATAATTGTAATCCTTTTGAAAAGAAAAGTTGCAGGATTTCTTGAAAATAGCTGATTTTGTATAGTGTTATTTTCGGGACAAGTGTGGAAACCCAAATTTCTAATGCCGAAATTTGGAAGCTTTTAATTTGAATGCCAGTAATTTTTTTTTTCTCGAAAACTAAAGTATTGCAGTAGTTTTTAAAAACTAGCAGTGCCTTGAATTGGTTTTTATGTAGAGACAAAGCTTAGCTTAGCCTTAGACTGCAATGTACATCCACTCCTCTTTCAGGGATCCCGCTGCAGAGCCCTTCTTTATGCCGATGAAAGACAAACGCACACTGGCTCAGTTAAGCAAACGTTGGCCAGACAATGAGAGAAATAAAGAATTTAAGAAACATTTTTACCCTACGCATTGTGAGAGAACGTTTGCTCAAACTGAGGCTGTGTATATTGTCCGTCATTACCATAAGAGATGTGCCGCGTCGGAATCGTCTGTAGTATAGCGCAGGTTTAAATGCTTCTTAAAAGAGAGAGGAGAGTGGAAGGTCCTACGAGGTAGAAAGTCAGGATGCTAAAATAGGGTGGGATGACGGTACTGCTAGGAGGAGAGCTGAGGATTCTACGAAGAGGCAAGTCTAAGGGCACTACTATAAGACAAAGTAAGGATCCTAGAAGGAGGCCGAGTTGAGGATACTATTAGTTTGGGGAACTCCATGGGAGTGAAATGCGCAGAATATCCTACGAAAGCAGTATCAGGAAGGAAGGTCTACGAGGACGCAGATTAAAGGTGCAGCTAAGAAGAATATGAAGGAATCTATTAAAAAGGCGGATTGTGAATCCTAAGGCAAGTGGGAGGGGAGCTGGAAGTAAATCACTCTATGATTAATTATCAAGCGAGTTCACAATCATACAACAAGGCGATCTATTGATCCTACGACGAGGAGGCCGATTCCACAAAGATACTAGAAGAAATAAATGATTAGGGAAAAAGGCAGGAGGCCGTTCGTTCATTTTGCTGTTTAGTCCGGGGTACGGAACGAGAGAGGCTTAGAGTGTTTCTTTCGCCTGAGTGTTGTTACCCTTTCATTTGCTTCTATTAGCCGAGAACTCATCGCTCCCCAGAGGCAATTTCAACCATATGATTAAACCTCCTAATTAAATAAATGTTGATCAGTGCTGTGAGCTGAAAGTAAATGTTTGTTATTTTTCACCCATCGGAAAGACCCGGGATGACTACCTGCACTCCTCTTACTTGAACGGATAAATTCACGTCCTCCTCCCTCACAAGAGATGCAGACTCCTTGTGAGGAGGACGTGAATTTATCCGTTCATTTTTTTAATAACTGCATCCTTTTTTATTCTTATTGAATAAAGTTTTTCTAAATTCTCGTGATGAAGGAAACTGTTCAGTATAAATGTTCGTTGGGTTATTTGCAAATTTTTCATACACAGATGTGTAAGTTCGTATGCGCGCCAGCTTTCTGTAATTATATATATTATGTGTGTAAGATAAAAATAGCTCTGCAAAAATAAATATGCAAATTTTAGCTCCCATTTTTTTTATTGATAACGACCGGTCTCCAGCGGCGTTCTCTGGAGGCAGGTTAACATCTGGGGGGAAACCGGCGAATAACTAAATATGAAGTAATCATTAACCCTGACAGCCGACAAGACACAGACGTCAGGGACATAAAAGAGGAGGCAGAAATCCTTCAGCAATAATTCCTGGCATAAAAAAAAAGAAAGAAGAAGGAGGGAAAGAAGAAAAAGAAAAAAAGGGCCCTTGGCGCGTCCATTTCGAAGTGACCCCTGCCTTTCAGCAACATACAAACGAACATTCCTTCCATTCCATTAACTGGAAGGGGCGCCGATGGCCAGATAAGTGTTTTCCCCTACTTTCCCTGTCCCTAAAATGACGTCATTCGGATTAGCTGCATCCGGTTCTAGACTCTGTTCTAGAAAATGGACCAAAAAAGGGAGTTTGGTGGTCTGTGTAAAGAATGGGGCACTCACGTAAAAAGGGAAGGGTGTTCGTGGGTGGGAATTCACAATATGTACCAGGAAATTCTTTGCTCCGTTTATAACGAGTTTCATTTCCAATGAATATCAAACGAATCTGTATAGCTTGATTTATAAAGAGTTCACTTTTAAATAATGAAAATGTCAATATTGATATTTTGGTAGCTTGGTCACTTTCGAAGGGTGTTTTTATGTTAGATTAGAATAGGCTAACATATGTGACACTATAATATAGTACATAGTACTCCCAAGTACGTAGACAGGAGTGGCTTGGGTATATTTTATCACGAGTTCAATTTCAAGTAACATTTATGAAATGACTATGCCTAAACTTGGCAGTTTTACTCTTAGGTCGGCGTATGTTCAAACGCATACTCAAAATCTTACTTTGAATTTAATCATTTCTTCAATAAAAAGAAGAAAACAAAACGTAACCAAAACGAATCGTTATAAAAGCCATATTTAAAAGAAACTCTTGTAATAATCTTAGACATTTAATTTGAAATAGTCATCATGAAATAATAAGAGATACAGTGAATATTTTATGAACATTTCTATTGAAATAATTGATGCTTAAAACTAATATGGTATGTCCAGGTTCCCCGTGTGCTGCAGTTCAGAATGCTATGGTATATGCACATATGATTATTAGTTGGAAAACTATACCTTATAAAGAATGACGGTGTGAGACCACGTACCTGGAAGGGAAAAACGAAAAATATTAGTTTAAGGTAAATTGGTACTGATTTCACAAATGTTCCATATTTTTAAAACTGTATTTTCCATAAGCTTTTAAATCTATTATCAATCGTTGTTCGACTGACCATTTCAATCACAGGGGTAATATCAGAAGGATGAGATTTAATGGTAATGCTGATGAAAAAAGAAGAATAAGACATATTTTGTACGGTGATCATAATGATGAATTGTATCGCGACGGAAATCTGTCTAAATATAAAAGCCACTCCAGAACGAACAGGGTGTGACAGTCTACCCCCTAGTGATACAATGCCTCCATATTTCTCGTAAGTTTGCATATAATGGGCTGACGCCTATGTACATGTGTCAGAGAATGTCAAATTGTCCTTTTTTATGAATCCAACATCCAAGAAAGTTTTCTTGGAACACGCATATATATATATATATATATATATATATATATTATATATATATATATATATATATATATATTTCAAGTATAAAAGGCCCATTGAAACACTCTCCGTTTTAAAGCTAAATGGGGCCTTTTATTTTACTTGAGGCGTATCCTGTTTTTACAGAAGAATTTATTTACACACACACACACACACACACACACACACACACACACACACACACACACACACACATATATATATATATATATATATATATATATATATATATATATATATATATATATATATATATATATATATGAATAACTTGATCACGAAGTATATAAAACGTGATGCTCTGTATAAATAAAGGTATTTTTGCCACGAAGGATAAAAATGAAAAAACGAGTTAGCCGAGTACTTTCGGTCCTATTCGGACCCTTTACTGAGGCAGTAAAGGGTCCGAATAGGACCGAAAGTACTCGGCTAACTCGTTTTTTCATTTTTTTCCTTCGTGGCAAAAATACCTTTATTTATAATAATATATATATATATATATATATTATATATATATTAATATAATATATATATTATATATTATTATATATATAAGGACCCACGGTAATACTCGTGTTGAACAATTGAACAAGACGAAATATATTTGTAGAAATATTTATTAGCTTTGTAAATATTTCTACAAATATATTTCGTCTTTCTCAACAAGAGTATCACTGTGGATCCTTCTAGTAATAACTGAGAAGCACGATACGGTGTTTTTATCCCATTCACCCTAGAAAGGCTTTCTGATTACAGGAAGCTTATCCACCAAAGTCACCTGCGCTATATAAAATGTTTTACGTTGAATATATATGTTATATATATATATATATATATATATATATATATATATATATATATATACATATATATATATATATATGTGTGTGTGTATGTGTGGGTGTGTGTGTGTGTGTGTGTTATCCCTTCCAAGAACGTTTTAGGAACATTCTGAAAGTTATTTTACTCTCCTTGATCTGAGAAGTAAATTTATATACCGGATAGTCAGTTAACTTAGGCAATTCACATTCTAGTGAAAAAAAAACGTTATATATATATTATATATATATATATATATATATATATATATTTATATATATTATATATCTATATATATAATATATATATAGATATATATATAGATATATATATAGAATATATATATATATCTATATATATATCTATATATATATATATATATATATATATATATATATATATATAGATATATATATATATATATATATATATATACTATATATATATATATATATATATATATGATTATAAAAAATACAGCGCTCAACTAACGGTTGACCAAATTAGAATAAGATTAATTTACTGGTTTTCACCAAATTTGCCTAAGGAAGAAAAGTACAAGAATTGTTTCTAAAATTATTTGACATTTGATAATAATGCCTAGTCATTCCCACCCACACTATGCTAAGTAGATGAAAGTTTCCAAAACTGTCACTCTATCATTTGTATGAAGTTAGCGTTCGTCCGGTCATCTTCGCCATATTATAGTCATTCACTCACTAAGTCTCCTGAAGTATCACCGGGACCCATTACCGTTCACACCGAATTTCCCATGGTGGTCTGGTTCTCCTGTGTGTTTACCCATTCAGATACTACTCAGGCCTCGTGAAGTTCGCCTTCGCTGATCGTGAGAGCAACGTTATGGCCTGGCATTTCACCCATAAATGAACTGGAAAAATATTGTGCTAAATTATGCTGTACACTTTTAGCTTTGCAAAAACCCGCCCCTTCAGATTTGACGAAGTTATTCATTCAAAATTGATTTGGCGTCTGAAATATTCTTGTTTTCTTATGTAGATATGAGCTCGTCTCCTTACCTTGGATATGAGTAGCATTCTACGTTGCTCGTATGAGAGGGAACGCACTTCCTACATCTTGAAACAGATCTCTCTCTCTCTCTCTCTCTCTCTCTCTCTCTCTCTCTCTCTCTCTCAAATAACCTTTACGTTCTTCCATTTTGCTTAGTTTCCAAACAGTAGAAGAAGACGATTCTCATGTTATTCTTGCTTTACCCTCGATTTTCCTTTATTTCTTGTAATGTTTTATTTATGACTCGTTAATATCCTTTTTTCCCCGTCTGTTCGCCTCACTTATCCTTTATCATTTCTTCTTATAGTCTTCTTATTCTCCTCCATCCCCACCTCCCCCCCTCCCCGTGGGGCCACCCCCTTCAGTACCCCCTCATTTTTGTCCCTTCTCATTACCTTCCCCTGCTGCTGAGGTCATCCATTATCACACTGTCACCCCTGCCCCGTCATCATCCCCTCCTCCTGACCATTTCTGACCCCCACTCCCTCCCACCCCCATCGAGACCCCCCAACCACCAAAACCACCACATCGCCCTCCTCCGCTCACCTACGGCCGATCCTTGGAGGTTCCTCCCAGGGCCGATCCCACCATCCCACCACCAGAGGGGGAGAGACTCTTAGCCATCTATAGGTAGATGTTTTCGTCGAGTGTGCTGCTGTCTCTCCCTTTTTCTGCTGCCATTCCTCTCCTTTTTCTTATCTTCCTGTTCCTCATTATTCCATTGGTTTCTCTTCTCCAGCTTTTGGTGTTATTTCACGTGTTTCATTCGCGTCTCTTTTTTATGTCTTCGTTATTTGCTTCCTTCCATTTATGAAGTTTACTTCGTCGTCGCTTCTTCCTTTTCACGTTTCTGTTCACTGACCCTCATCAGTTGTGCCTCTCCTTATTTCTAATGTTTACTTCGTCTCTTCTTTGTTTTCTCTTTTATAATCAATTCACGATTTCTCTTCCAATTCCTTATTCTGCGTTGTTTTTTATCTCTTTCCATCTCTAACATTTACTCAGTGTTTTCTTTCTTTTCGCGCCTCTCTCTCTCTCTCTCTCTCTCTCTCTCTCTCTCTCTCTCTCTCTCTCTCTCTCCCCATTGATTGATGCCTTATTTCTCTTTTCATCCATTTCTATCTTTATAAAATAATATCCGAGAGTTAACATCACGCCTTATATCCTCATTTTTGAGAAATGCGAGTAATAATGTAAAGGGTTTAAATCATATTAAGATAATTTAGCTTTTAATGCTTTGAAATTCCTCGTATATTCCGTAAATTTGAAAATCATTTTCGTTGTGGGTATCATATTCAAGATAATTTACTTTTACATGCTTTGCAAATGTCCTCGTATATTCCGTAAATTTCAAAATCATTTTCGTTGTGGGTATCATTAAGTATGTTGAATTTATTTATTTATTAATTATTTAATTTTAGAAAAGCAATAAGCAAATGACATTATCCCTTGTGATATCCACAACTTGCATATGGCATTTTATGTCTTATTAGGGAATTATTTCTCAAGAGACTCACAGATAGAAGCGAATGGTTATCGGGTAAACGGGGAATATCCAGGCATTACTAAAACTTGCGACATATCATGGCGGTCTGTTACAAACGGCAACTGCTTTTAATGATGACTGTGTCCCTATACAGAGTAATAGTATATCAAAAGATTCATCACCTCAGGTCATTAATGCCTGATTCATATTCGTTGTTAAATAGATTTCGGCACTGATGATTATAGGCCTTCTTTTTTCATTGTCAAGAACAATGGTTTTTAAAACTCGGTAAAAATATTCCAACATCGGAATGGTCTTGTGAAAAATATGATTTACTTAACAGAAATACGTAAATACTAAAAGGTATTTAAATGTCGTTGTTTCGTATATTTCAATATGTCAGGCTTTTTGTGGCGACTCCGAAGTATAAACAATGTTACGCATTTAAAAAAATTATTTTTCTTCTTTACCTAGCTTACCAATCATAAATTAGGAAATTATAATTTACGTAATTTTTGGCACGCTCTTTGAAGAAAGTACGGAGCAATGCGTTAGTCACCCTCTATGTCCTGTGATTAAATAAATTGGCATTAACGTTTAATTGAAACTCGTCCATTTCTTTATTTATCAGTCATTTAACAAAGCACGAGTATCGACCACAAGGTTCGAAATCTCAAGATTTTAGAAGAATATTTAAATGTAAATTTAATTGTCAAAAGTAAAATGACCTTGTCTTCAAGGCACTTCGAACATAGAGCCTTTACCTAAAGATTTTTCGTCGAAGAATCTTTGGACTTGGGATCGATACCTATGTCCAAAACCTTTAGATAAAATTTCGCGAAAAATGAACAGATAATCTGATACATCAAAAACTGTGGTCCCTGCCAAGACAGCTAGTCGGAGAAAAAAAAAATATAAAGAAAATATTTAGAGTTTTTTCGTCGAAGAGTCTTGGCTTACCCCCAATTTGTCCTTCTTCCCTTCTCCCCCCCAACCCAATTCCCCTTCTTTACTTCTAACCTCTACCCAACCCCCTTTCTCCAATCCCTAATTTCTTACCCATCCATGGTCGGAGGCAAAAAAATGTTGCGGAATTTTATAATTTGCAGATTGTCAAAGAACCCGTTCTGTTTGTGGGTTTATGGATGAAGAAAATAGTCGTTTGCAAGTCGGTTCATTCGTCTGTTTCGTTACTTTACCAGTTAGAAATACTGAAATCAGTTTGGCTTAAGAATAACGCACACATACCAATGCACATATACACACACATACATACATACATACATACACACACACACACACATATATATATGTTATATATATATATATATATATATATATATATATATATATATATATATATTCTTATATCCTAAATTAATTAAGAGAAGATTTTTATAGGAGTAGCTTTTTTTCAGTTTTTTTTAGAATCATTACATTCGATATTTCCCTTACGTGAACGAAATGTCTGTAGTGGAGATGATCCAGCTTTGAAAATATCTCGGGTCTAAATAAATTCGCTTCAGAAGCGTAAGAACGGAATAGACAGAGAGAAGGAGAATAATAGAAACGGCAAAACCGCAATATGTGTAATTTCCCATCGCATTTTCCAATTCAAATTCGAAATAATGATTTGGACCTGGCTTGGTCTGCGGTCGGCCAAGGGAGCATCGCCCTTCGGGTCGCCGGCTGTAAGAGTTCTTCTCCTTCGCGGCTCTTCTTCTTTTTTAACTTGATCCATCACTCTATATCTTAAGTGTAACTTCAGAGAGGATTGGCCCTTGATAATTCCTCGCTTCAGACAGACCCTTTTTCTTTTAGACCCTTCTTCTCTTGCCGGAGCCCTTTCAGCTAGAGATAGGGGCAGGAGAGAGAGAGAGAGAGAGAGAGAGAGAGAGAGAGAGAGAGAGAAAAGCCCTTTTCTACCGCCCCCTTTCTGCTCGTTTGTGTCCCTTTATTCAATATGTTCTTTCACCCATTGCTCATTTTTTTAACCATAATTTTTTGCGCGAATTTCCTTTTTTAATGCTTTGTGCGATTTCTCGTTCCTTGGCGCTCACCTTGGATTATCCATCACTTTTTTTTTATTTTCTAATTCTTGTGGTCAGAATTGTACCTCTTGCATCATCTTTCTTTTTTTTACCTTTAGCTTAAGTGTTGTTGTTTCTACTTGTTTCTCTTTCTCTTTGAATTTTCTTTCATTGGTCTAATTGTCGGTCTGTCCCCTTTCAGTTTGACAGGGGATGTTCTCTCTGCAAAGCTTTGGTCCTGTTGCCGAGAGTCCTCACTATTATATGATGCTTTTGACAGGATGTTGAAAAGGTTTCAACATTTTTAATTGTGGTCTCTACGGAGCTTTGCCTCGTGTGGCAATGGTGCCTTAGCCTGTTTTGATAGAATTTGTATTCATTATAAAACAACAACAACAACAACGATAATAATAATAATAATAATAATAATAATAATAATAATAATAATAATAATAATAATAATAATAATAATTCAAAGCTTTTCATATAATATGCAATATCGTCGAGGCATCTCGCTTTCCCCAAGGACGGTATATAATTCAAGTACATAGACTACTATGTATTTCCCTGATACAGCAGTGTGTGACATATATGAGAAAATTAATACGAAGTAGTATTTTATATGTTTGTACTAGGTTATATTTTCAGGATATAGTGATTTTATATGCTCGAATTCTTATGTTACTTAAAGCAAATGGATCATCTTTTTTCCTCATTTAGTTCACTGATTATGTTCGTTTTAGAAATATATCAAAGTGTACTGAAATACATTTAAATTATGCTGAGATATTTAACACATTCTGGTCGACTTTCCGCATCTACAGACAGATTTCCAGTTTATCTGTACTCAACCTGCAGAAGTGTCATCAACTTACATAATATTTACAAGACATACTGAGATATACATCGATGTGCAGATTTCAGTCCTTTATCATAGATTGAAAAGTAGTGCATAACACCACACACCGTATACTTGACATATTCACGAAGAAAGACCTTTTTGAAACAAACAGGGTAGATGTAATGCAAGCAATATCATCCTAAGAAATGAAGGAATACAATCACTTAAAAGAATTCTGTAAAAAATGAAGGAATACAATCACTTGAAAGAATTCGGAAGTATGATGTGAAAGGCAGTGAGTTATAGCTAGACCAGAGAAACCAACACACAGAGAGATTTTGTTGAATATCTCCTCGCCCCTTCTCATGTTACCGCCTCCCTAATATACAACTTGGGCACAGGTTTCTATTTTGACATTCGAGATGCGATTCAGAGCAACAAGAAATCAACAGACTCCCTGCTGGTTAATTAAGTTATTATATAGCTTTGACCATCGAGACGATTCTTGATAGAAATATGATTACGACAGAACATGATCTGTGAATCCATTAGGCTCGGGTTGGCTTTCCTATAAGTACTCTTTCAACCACAAATCTAATCTCTCGGTGGCTGAGTTCTGTGCGGCCTGGCTGGCGATCAGGTTTATGGGAGATTCGTTTTGATATTTTCCCCGTTCTCGTTTAAACGCCATTAGTAATAGTAATTGTAATCGTGGTCTTGGTGAAACTTTCTGAATAGATCAGAATTATTTATGAATCCAAAGCTCAGTTTCAGCGTATTACATTACTTTTGAAGCTCTCATACTGTGAAGATATCTCTATAATGTTTTATGGAGTTGCAATATGTTTTGATTACAGACATGTACGTATACACAAATGCACATACACACACACACGCACACACACACACACACACACACACACACACACACACATATATATATATATATATATATATATATATATATATATATATATATATATAAAGATATATGCCACGAAGGAAAAATAAACGAAAGAGGATCTGCAAGAACTTTCGACGTTAAACGTCCTTTATTGAGCAGAGACTTATCATGTTCCTAACTTTCGTGATTCAGTTATACATATATAAATATATATATATATATTATATATATATAATATATTATATATATAATATATATGTGTGTGTGTGTGTGTGTGTGTGTGTGTGTCTGTGTGTGTGTGTGTGTATGTATCTATATATATATGTATGTATGTATGTATCTATATATATATATATATATATATTATATATATATATATATATATATATATATATATATATATATATATATAATTTGTGTGCTTGTTTTGGACTATGCGTCTGTGTACAGCTATGCTATCTACATTAATATCTTGACTTAAATAACACCACTTAACATCCAAAGGCCCCATAAAGAAATAAACAGTTAAAAAACTGGCTTTCGCTTTTTCTTTCAATCGCTGTAATACCAAAGAACTAAATCGTTTCCCTTGAAGGTAAATATTCCAGTTACGAATTATCAAACCTGCTTTGTTCAAATCATGACCATCAGGCCTGTCCGCTAACAAAAATTGTTTAATTGTAAAATGGAGAAACGCGTTTAAAATCAAAAGCACAAAGTACTACAAGTGTTCAAGAAAATTAGTCAATGGTTGTCCCAAATCTTTCCTCTCTTTTTTTTGGTCTGCTTAACCCTCTCCTCCCTGCTTACCCCTACGATTGTCCCTAAGGAACCATTTTAAGACCAAGAACTGTTGTGGCCAACTTAATCTAACAATAATCAAATGGTTATTGGTTTTATCACACTCGGATCTAAAACCTTCTGGGAGTTCACGAGGGACTTCCTCGGTTTCGGAAACTCGTTAAGTTCAGTAAATTAGCTTCGCATCTACTTGGTCGTCTACGGCTTTTCGATAACCCCTAACCCAGCATTAATAGTCCTGACTGGCCCGGAGTTCCTTGATGTTCGGTTGTGGTCCATTTCTTCCATTGATGACTCACTTAACGTTAACGTTTTTTCCCATATTTATTGCTTTTTTTCAAGGGACGGTCATTTTTCGGTTTTCAGTGTTTCTCAAAAGAGCAAAATTTACGTGCTAGCCCCCAAAGCTTAGTGTATCAGCTGTTAACAATAAAACCATTTCGATCAACGTCTCTCCGCTCGGCATCACAACCACTCGTTCTCAATCCTTCTTTGACATTCATCTCCAGACAGCTCCTCCTTTAAGATTTATTTCTTCCGGTTAACGGGTACTTATAACCTCTTTTTAAAAAGCTCTTTCGCTGTTTCCGTCCCGTAATTGCTCCGGTGACGTCAAACCACCTGCAGTGGCTGAGTAGAAATGTAATTTTAGGTTAATAAGCTTTGTTGTGGCTTCTTTTGCCGTTTGTCTGTGGCCCGTTGCAAGGCCTTGGACGTGAATTTTTAATTGCTTCGAAATGTGCCCCCGCGTTTTCTGCGCGCACGCACACGCATCCAAACCATAAACTGGTGAGGTGGTCACGGCTGATCCCCAAAGCGGAAACTCATTCCCCATGTTTAATTGAGTCTGACCACACAACAAGGTCCAATTTCGTATCTCATTAGCAGGTGTTGAGGACCATTAAGAGCTCCCGCAAGGAGGCTTATAGAGTAGGTGTTATTATCCCGACGCCCTGTCCCCACCAAGCTAAGCTCTTCGTCCCCATCAACCTCACCTGACCTGAGATCCACCTGAGACCGACCTGACCTCCATTTTTAATCCATTTTAATCCCCCTCTCCCCACCCCTTCATCAGTATAACTCTTCGCTACTATTGTCAGAGCTTGATCTTTTATTCTTCTTCTTCTTCTTCTTCTTCTTCTTCTTCTCGGCAAATTCGTGACCTAAGGGGAAGTACCCTAAAAGTTCATTGTGTGGTTTGCCCTTGTTTATTGTACCCCATAGTCCAGATCCAGGTCGTGGGAGGTCACTTAACTTATTTTTTTTCCTCCGTCGTTGAGGGAAAATAACAGTTTACCACTTCTTTCTCCTGCCTTTTGTTATCTCAGCTTTTCAATCTTCTTTAGGCGTTCCGAAAAACACACTTTGGGGAATTATTCTTCTTGTAGGAGCTTTAAAGGATTCCTGTTGTATTCGAACGTTGTTTTTCTGGTTTTCATTATTATCGTTGTTGCGAAAAGAAATGTTGATTTTCTCAAATGGGTCAGCGTTAAAAGAGCTTAAAAATAGGTAAAATTGTGAGCTTAGACAATTTTGACTTGCGGAAGAAAATGACGGTTCAAGGCATATGTATATCATGAAGATAAAAGGCCTATAAAACACTATTTACACGTCTTTTTCTGTGTCCTTGTCGACTGGTAAAATAATGACAGATGTGTGACAGGAGTGTATATAGATATATATATATATATATTATATATATATATATATATATATATATAAAGACTACTCAGAGAAAACGAATAGAGAGAGAGAGAGAGAGAGAGAGAGAGAGACAGAGAGAGAGACAGAGAGAGAAAATTTCCCCAAAATGGCTAAAACGGGAAGCCTCTCCGGCGAGGTCTCTCGTACCCCATTAAAATCCCACATTCCCAAATTCTCTGCTTACTTGTTGATGAGTTTTATAGGATCACGACGATAGCCCACTCGTGACAGGGTGGGTGGGGTCCGTGGGAAGAAGGGTTTCACTTTCGGCTGTCCCAGTCATGGTCTGCCGGACACTCTTCGACCGATGTTTCATGGGAGGGAATCACCTGATGGTCAGTGGATTCTCTGGTCTTAAATTGCATTAGGAGAGCTGCTTATCTTGAAGATTCTGCTTCTTTGATTGACAATTAAATTCTTGCAGTGATTAAATCTTGAACGAAGAGCTTAAAAGCAGTTCATAGAATGCGTGTTTCCCCCTCTTATCTTCAAGGGTTTTCAACCTGGGGTACGCGCACCCTAGGGGATACACCAAGGGTCTGTTAGGGGGTACGCGCTCCCCATGGCACTCGATTGAAGGTTAGATGCCGACCTTCAATGTGCTTTAATAAAAACTGCTCCTCGGCCAACTAGGATAGTTAATGAAAACAGTTTCAGCCATTTCATGAACTACCTTTGCAGCTGATGTAATAATAATGTCTTTTGTTTTTGCAACTCAGTACCATAACCTTGAAAATGTACTGCATAGCCACAGGTAAATAACTATAAAAAATGTTTCTTATTTTTTTATGGAATTCTTTATATTTACAGTATTATTGGTTATGACAGGAGAGTTATGTTTTCCACTGTATACAAAGCGAAGGGGGTATATTACTGACATTACAAATACCCGAACGGGTAGGGGTGGGGGGGGGTGAAGGTTGAAATCCCATGATCTACTTGTCCCCCCCACCCCCACACACCCCCACCCCCCCCCTTCAAACCGCCGATCCTTGTTTAGTTTAGTTTCTTCGTTCCCCGAATTGTTTGGTTTTCTATTTTTAGACCTCTTCAGCTTTGTTTTTCATCGGACTGTTTTTGCTGTTGAAGGCTCATTTTATCACGAACGGTTTTATATTTTATTGAGAGAATTATTGTATTATTGATGAATTCATTTATATGATAATACCGCTATTATCTATATAATGTTACTATTGGTAATACATATACTGTTTAGCTGGCTCATTCATTGTCTAAGTCTAAAAACAATTACTGCATTTAAGAAAATCTGGAGACTGTTCAAAAACAAATAGATGTCACGTAGAATAAATAAATAAATAAATCTCAAGTAAATAAGCGAAGGTAAAATATTTCCCTTCATTAAGCCCTCATCACCTGCAAATTCTCTCACCATCCCAATTACGATTTCATCACCTGAGTGCGAGGAGGGAAGCTCAGATATCCAGACTAAATCCAGTTTCAGTATAGAGTAGAGAGGGCCGAGGGAGTCTGACTTCATTCATTGATGGATTGCTCATCAAATGTTGCACCATCGGCTGTTCGACTCAGGAACGGCGGAATAATTATACGACATTAAGGTACTTAAGGTACTTTCGTTGGATAATATAATATCCACATCAGTGAGAATTTATGGTTGTGATATATATATATATATATATATATATATATATATATATATATATATATATATATATTATGCAGAGGAATCACAAAACTTTCATGTGATATCAGATTTGCAGGTTCGCCACAGCGAGGAGAAAATTAAAATCTAAGTACCAAGTACTTTCGTGTAATTCCTACACATTTTCAAGACATAATATATATATATATATATATATGTGTGTGTGTGTGTGTGTGTGTGTGTGTGTGTGTGTATGCATGCATGTAAGTACGTGTGTGTGTGAGTGAATTTTTATCACATCACCGTCATATTTATATACACAAACATTAATCTATTTAGTTTCATTTAATATCAAAGTCGCTCTATCTCGGAAACAAAGCCGAAGGGGAGTTATAATTGATTAGAAGTGGTTTCGTCACCCGACAGTTGGGCAGTTTGATCCTGTCAGGGGGGACGAACCACTTGTCAGTTTACAATTCCCCTTCGATATTACTTCCGAGGTAGATTGAATTGGATATTGAATGACTTATATATATATATATATATATATATATATATATATATATATATATATATATATATATATGTGTGTGTGTGTGTGTGTGTGTGTGTGTGTGTGTGTGTGTCGCGTGTGCCTGTATATATATATTTATAATATATATATATATATATATATATATATATACATATATATATTTATAGATATATATATATATATATATAATATTTATATTAATTATTATATATGTCCGTGTGCTAACTTGTGAGACTCCTTAGAAATTCGTTATGACAGAACACCCTATTTACTAATGTGTTATGGCAAAGAAATATTGCGGATTTTTATACTCTATTAACAAATTATTAACTTTTTCATTTCTAGTCTTTATATGTATATATATATATAGATATATATATATATATTTATTTATTTATATATATATATATATAAATATCGATTTGCGCTGATTTCTCGTATCTATTTCTTCAGTAAAAAGAAAATGTTCTTGCATTCGGTGTAAATAACGCCAAATATTTCTGATAGTATCAGTATCACATCACTACTTTATATAATAATAATAATAATAATAATAATAATAATAATAATAATGCCAGAGGATGATTAACTAAAAAGCCATTGTATTCTATAGGACTTTATCCTGTAAGAAGGTACCATAAATTGTCTTGCGGGGGGATAATGAAATGCTCCCCCCGACACCTCTCTCTCTCTCTCTCTCTCATCTCTCTCTTCTCTCTCTCTCTCTCTCTCTCTCTCTCTCTCATTACAAATTCTCCATTAAAAGTATGTTGTATGAGGAATAAGGGATCTCTATTTTGTTAATTTGATATTAATTACGGATTTAGCATCTACATTCTTTTCTGTTTCATCACTAAATCTGGTGATTTCCTGTCGAGTGCAAACTATACGAAATTCGACAATTCGACGTAGTGGATTCGTCTGCTGCTCGTGACATGACTTGTTTCGTTATTTTAGATTTTTTTTTTTCTTGTCTTACCAGTTTATTTTCTTAGTCTTTTTGTTGGTCAGTCGAGTATTGCCCATTACTCCGTTATATGGGAACCTGTATGACTTAAATCGTGCTGCTCCTCATATGGATGTTATCCTTATAATGATCAAATACTTTTGCTGCTTTTCCTGCTGACAGTAATATAAAAACAATAATTAAACCGTATCAAATTTATGAATGCTGTAATAAAATGAGGGATGTAACATAAACATAAACAAAAACGTTACAAGAGGAAGATTCATTGCCCCTTCAGATGACGCTCAGATGATAGAGGGAGAGAGAGAGAGAGAGAGGGGGGGGGCGGGGTAGGGGGACAACGCATGTCTGGAATTTATCCAATGGTTATTATTAATATGGCGTTTATAACAACAGAGGAAAACTTATGGGCGCCCAATTTAGTTAGAGGGGGTCGCCTATTGGGGTATCCTTCTTTATTCCCCTCCTTCTCTCACCCCCACCCCCCCTCCTTAAAGTATGGCCCTTCCACTTTAGATGTCACACATCAACTATAACTTAGGTCGACTCTTTTGATATATTATATTATGCGTGAGTAACCCCTTACTTTGGCCCGTAGGCATACGCCTTGCAACGTCTGGCGGTCCCTGTCTGAAGTCCCTGCAACATCTTTCAAGTCTCGTATGTAAATCCGACGTCTCATCGCTCACTTCTAAAGTCACACACACAGACGTGCGTAGATATATATATATATATAGATATATATATAATATATATATATAGATATATATATATATATATATATGCGTGTGTCATGTCCTGTCTTTAGGTACCGGGTCTCGTCGCAGCGTTTGTGGCTGGTGTCTGAAATCTTTGCAATGTTTTGATCTTCTTTTATGAAGACTTTGCAACGCCTAGCGAGTCTTTGTCTGTTGAGACAGCCTGTTCCCTAGTTTTTAAGCTCTAAAGTGTTTTGTATTTCGTTTCTGATATTTATGTAGCGTGTAATAAATCTTGTTTAAAAATAGTGTCACTTATCGTTTCTGTCGAGTCTTTTTTTGCTTGTATAATGACACTTGGATCGTTCCAGAAGTTTTTGCAACCCTTAGCAAATCTTCCGTACAGGTAACGTCTCCACTCGTTTCAGTAGTACTCGTTTTAAATATATATATATATATATATATATATATATATATATATATATATATATATATTAAAAAATCATATATATATATATATATATTTAAAAAATCATAGTAGATGCACGGGACTTCATTAAATAAGCGAATACCACAGGAAAATGATAGGCAGAAATCCAAGCGCTTTCGTCTTTACTAAGACATTGTCAAGGAACGAGACATTGTCAAGGAACGAATGCAATACAGTTGGAAAGAACGTTATCAGGTAAACGTCTCCACTCGTTTCATGGGCCTTTTCTGAAGACATTGCATCTCATAGTAAGACTTGTCTGTGAGTATAGTGTTTCGTTGTTCATTTTTAAAGCATCTGTAATGTCATGGAGTTTTTTTTCCTAATATCTCTGCAACATCTGAAGGTTCATGTGTGACGGCTTTGCAACATCTAGAGCCGATAATAACGTTGTATTGATTCAAAACTTGCAGACACGTACTGTTCATGGTACTGTGTATATACCCTCATAAATCTCGTACCCTTCAAAGACTACATATTCACTGTTACACCACGCTATTGTAGAAATTTTAAAACGTATTTATTTGCGTAAGGGTGTGATTTTTTATTGACTCGCTGTAATTCTTCAATATTTCTGTAGAGACGGTGTAACGCCTTTTGTATTTGTAAAAATAGTTTGACATAACTTATTGGCATAGTGTATTTTCTTACATTTGTAATATGCTAAAAATTTACTGATTGACATACGTTCTAAAACATCATGTATATGGCATACTTTTAGAACCTGAAACCTGTGACTCATATTCTTAATGTAACATACATCACTTTTTCCAGATTTTTTTTTTTTTAATCTGGATGGTGTGGAAATAGTGACTGTAAAAGAAAACTATTGAGATGGTTGTTTCTGCCCGTCCGCACTTTTTCTGTCCGGCCTCAGATCTTAAAACCTGCTGGGGCTAGAGGGCTGCAAATTGGTGTGTTGATCATCTACCTTCCTATCATCAAGCATTTTAAATTGCAACCCTCTAGCCTGGTTAGTTTTTATTTGATTTAAGATGAAAAATAGCCATGATCGTCCGTCTTGCACCGCTATAGATGCCAACAACACTAGCCACCACTGGCCGTGGCTGAAAGTTTCATGGGCCATTTGGATGTAATTATTGAGCCACAGGGATCTATAAACAGGAAATAAGACACGCTCAATTGTAATCTAACCTGAATGTCTCTACACTATATTGTCAGATTATCATACTAGTAGTGAATTTACCTTAAAAAAAATCCGTGTAAAAGCTCTATTTTGTAATGATGAAGGACGATTGAGAGAGAGAGAGAGAGAGAGAGAGAGAGAGAGAGAGAATGTTCCCAACCAGACTATAGAACTTCATGCGCAGATAAGGTTCGGGAGACTTACTATTTTTAGACGTCTTGGTAAAGAGGATTTTGAACTGTGAGCAGAAGGTTTACTTGTGAACCGAGATTAAAAGTTTTATGTTGATTTTTATTTGCCCTTTGAGATAACTCTAGAGCCTCTTCATCAGTTGTTAAGAGCCATATTCCACTACTTCTGACTCCTGACTTGCAATGCTGCTCTGCTTGGTCAATATTTATTAGCTGGTTCTCTGACTTGCTCGATTTTTTTGGATGTAAATAATTATTTGTTTGTCAATTTACCCTCGTTTATTTGCTAGCTTTATCTCCTCAGATACTTTCGGGAACTTACTTGGTAAGTCGTTGACCTTTCTGAGATTTATTATGGAAATGGTTTAATAATAATAATAATAATAATAATAATAATAATAATATTATTAGTATTATTATTATTATTATTATTATTACTGACGAATGCAGGTGGGAATAAAGATCATAATACTAACTCAGGTCTTATTTTTCATATAGTATATATAATCCTTGCAATTCACATAATAACTAAAGCCTTTTGCATATGGCAGTGTTCCAATAATAATAATATGATATCCGAATTTGCACATAATTTTGAATTGAACATTATTATGCATAACTGTGTTCAGATAAAATTTGGATGTGTGCTGTCATGTATATAATTCATTGTAGGCGTTTAACCTAATCTTTGTTTATAAACAAATTTACATTCGGCTTCAGTTTACTTCTTTTGCTTTATTTTCCCGGGCAACTGCATCTTTTCTATCCCGTCCGTAAGAAACAGCCAAGTCTCCCCTCCGGTTCTCCAATATAAATCCGAACATTCGGAATTATGACAACGGGATACGAACTGGCAACAACCGGAAATGCTCGGAGATTAGAGCGAATTAGAGAGAATGAGAGGAAAAGTCGGGGGATGGAAAAAGGATGATTAGCTTTTATGGCGGCTAATAAATTAGGATTTGAGTGCGTGGGATTTGGAAGGGGATTAAATTCCTGCCGGGATTTCGATGCTTAAAGGCCACCAGTCTGATAAATAGGGATAGTGAGGATGGCGAAGATTTGCTTTTGAAAGGATTTCAAGGTTTTTATAGATCTTGATAGAGGAGGCAGACCTGCTGGTGGTGGTGTTGTTGACTCTCTCTCTCTCTCTCTCTCTCTCTCTCTCTCTCTCTCTCTCTCAGAACCATACGCAAGCATATTTTTTTCATCATGGGAAGACATTTTGAAAATATGGGATGTCGATGTCATTGACAATGAACTTAGGAAGGAATTTTTGTAGAATGGCTTTTAGGGTGGTTGGTAATACTGAAGAAACCCGTTCAAAGAGGCAGAAATGAAGAAGGTTTTACCGAAGATCTTTGCAAACAATATTTCGCAGAAGAAAACTAGAAGGCAGTTTACTCTTCAAGCTTCTGCTGAGGCATTTATTTCGCAGAAGAAACCAGCTAAGGTCTTTGACGAGTACTGATGGTGGTGTTTCCTACTCTCTCTCTCTCTCTCTCTCTCTCTCTCTCTTCTCCTTTATTCGTGGTCGCTGGGTGGTGCCAATACTGGAGAGGAAGACCAAACCGTGCGAATTAAAGTATTTGATTTATACATTACAAATGCTACATAAACATTTTTCTAAATCAAAAACTCATCATAGGCACCTGTCAGGCGGGTCTTCTGCCCTTACCTGCGGGCAGCGTAAGGGTCATTTTCGTCTGTGGGCAGGAGGCGCTTAGGGCCCTTTAGCTCTCGGGTCCTGAGACTCCCTCTAAGTGCTGGGGAGCCTTGGAACTGATTTAACATATCGTGCCTAATATGGACGATGCTAAGAATTTTCCAAATAACGGGTTCTTCTTTTATAGTTTTTGGAGTAAGACTCGAAAAGTCTTCCACGGAAAGAGGTCTTCACTCGGCCGCCCTTATCGTCCGATTGGCTTCGTGATTACAGGTCTGGGCTTCGTTTAGATAAAAATAAGCAAATAATAAAAGTGGCCCATACCGTCTTGTTTTGTTGGGGCGTCGAGTTGCCAACACGTCATATTCATAATCCCATTTCAGCAGGAGCGGTGGAGGGCATTTTCGGTCTCGTTAAAATCCCTCCAAAGAAGCCAAGCTAAGGACATTCGGCCCTCAAAGCATCGCCCCCATGATATAAACAGCAACATACATTTGCCATATGGGATTAGAGAGGAGAGGCGAGAAAGATCTCTGTCATCTACAGAACTCCAAAGGGGGGGAAAAAAAGGACGCAAACATATGACGAACTGGCAGCTTTTCAAGCGATGCTGGAGAGCCGCACTCCCGTCCATCAGACGGCATCGCATTTATGCATCTGTGCGACCCTAACGCTCAACTACCGACGTCTCTTAACCCAGCCGGAATGATGCTAATGCATTAATGATTTTATTTATGAAAGGTTGGAATACCTGTCCTGAATAATTATTGATTACGCTAGCAATGATGTTCTAAAAGTTAGTCCGGGATTTTAGGCAGTGCGAGGCGGACTCCGACCCATCTCAGCGGGGTGCTGGTGAAGCCAAACCCTTTGCGACCGGTTACATCTTAGGAGTTGAAGATGCTGGGACGGCTGGAAATATCTATCCGAAGGATTGGAAAGAGGGCCTGTCCGAGGGGGTCCTTGTAGGCAATGGAAGCAGATAAAAGTAGCATGAAAGAAAGCACGGGCTGCAAAGTATAGGCCTTGTCTTTCTGAAAAATTTCAGAGGCCTACAGAAAGGAAGAGAGCGGTTCATCACACTTGGCCGGAGACTTATTTCGCAAGGGATCTATTTCTTTGTAGCCTGCCTCAGCTATGTGACCTGTAGCCATACACGTATTTAAACATAAATACACACAACAGCTTGTCTATACATGCAACAACATATACTTTTGCTTGTAGGATTCCCTCGCAAGTGTTTTTGTTATGCACTTGGTTGATGATTTTTTCTCGCATATAAAAGTACATCCCACATGTTACGGAATTCGCCCGTCCACTCGTACAACAATTGCTTGTTCTCGTCGTTTGCATATCCAAAGAGACCCAATGGGCTTTACTCGCATTTCATTCATTTATTACCTCACTTTGCGACTTCTACCACATGATATTTTAGTGCCCAGGGAAACTGTCTGTATATGGAAACACTGCAGTGAGAGTTTTGTCGTCGTCTCCAGGCATTCATACGTAATCAGTTGGGTAGTGCCGGTGTCAATAACCGTGGTTGTTGTGACGCCAGTTGGTAATATTAGATCAATCAGTACTTTATCTTTTATTATAACTAGATGTTGCTGTTGTAAGGATTAGAATTACCAGTTAAGATGAAAACAGTTATTTCTAATAACACAGAAGTATATGGCATGGGAACAGATTTATTCGTGTTGTAATATACATATACTATTGTATGGCTATTGGATAAGAAACGCTCGCATCGCCTGGAACACACTAACTGTTTTAAAGTTATGCGGTAATAAATAGGATCTTTCAAACCTCCCGTTCAAGTTATAAATCTTAGCTAAACTGTCTTATTTGAAGCAGTATTTAGACCATTTTGCTTCTTATGTTTTCGATATTTTTTCCCGCTGAACATAACTTGGATCCAGAAAGGTATATGATTAGGCTTTTAACATTTACCGTCTGAAGGCTTCTGGTTTCTAAGGTAAACTTTCGTATATGCAAATATTTGCTGGAATGTTTTTTGTGTGTTTGGATATATATATATATATATATATATATATATATATATATATATATATATATATATATATATATACACATACATGCACACATACATTATGTGTATGCGTGTGTGCTCAATTGTTCTGTACTGTTTATGTGAAATTCCAGTGATAATATACCTAATTACCCGATATGATTTTTATTTTTATGCATGTGTATGTGCAAACGAAAAATTTCATTGTATTTTCTTAGTATCTTCATTGCAGCAATAAATTAGTTACCCTTTTTCTAGACAAGAAGTGTAAGGCTTTCTAATAAGAGAGGGTTGCCTAATTCTTTTACTTGAATTGCATGTCTGTTTGCTTTACAGTCCTGGAAATATTTGCATTACACTTTTTATGGTTGAAAATTGCTTGCATTTCTCTACATAAATTTGAGTTAACTTTGCTGCCTTGCGCATCACTTGCTGTTCACGCTGTATAGTTAAAATACTTTTGTAGTTCAATGTACTACCTTGAATATTGCATGTATATTGTTTCAAGTTACTTGAGACTTCACACTGACTGAAATGCCACGCGCTTAAAACATCCAAAATTCTGGAAGTTCTTATATATATAGTTAAAGAATAAACTTCATCTTCTTAAAACGTACTCGTATTTCCCTTCATATACTTGAAGAATATATTTTACATGCTTGAAATCGACTTGCCTTTTATATTGCGATCTGCCTTTCACTCACAGCATCTATAACATTTAATTTCCTCTCACGTTTCAGGTAAATACGATAACCAGTTTCCACCCCAAGGAGTAGTAGGTAGGGTCTCCAGGTTGGACGCCCAGGATGCTTTGGTGCGTAAACGGTAGCTCTCTCTCGCTCAGTGTTTATTAATTGTTATTTTGATAAGCGGCTTCTTCCATCTCCTTTTCGTTCCTGGAGAGCCGAAATGGTCCGGGGAGGAGGATCCCTTCTGCTGGCGGCTAGAATTCGCATGAGAGAGATTTTATGACGGAATGAGATTTACTTACTGTTGCATGAAGATTCGTTGACGAAATCAGATTTATAGCCGTATAAAAAAAGGGCTTCCGACGGAGTTAGATTCGCAGTTGGATGAGGGAGATTTATTGAACGTAATTAGATGTGCAGTCATATGAAGATTCGTTGGCCAAATTAGATTTACGACCATATTAAGTTTGGCTGACGGAATGAGATTTACAGATGTCTTGTTGGGGGACGGGGAGATTCGTGTACGGACGTCGATTTACAACTGCATAGAGGTTTTTGACACAGTTAGATTTACAGCCGTATGGAGGAGGAGGTTCTTCGACAGAATCAGAGTTCCAGTCGTATTTAGAAGGATATAAAACACTATTATTAGAATGCATTCATTCTTGTGCTGGTACCTAACCCGGATATATAAGATGAGGATCTATCTTAACGCTAACACCACTGTCTAATGAAAACGCTAAACGTGACGAGAAATGGCAACAATCCCTAGCAGTCTTGTAAAAGAGGTAATGGGGGCAGTGAGGGGCCCGAAAATACAGATGGTATTTGTTTAATTCTCGTAGTCACAGAATTAATTTAAGGATAAGTTCTTTATTTATTAACAAGTTAATTTGTATACATTAATGAATAATCACAAGCGTTTAAAGTTGGACTGACAATATTCTCGTTCTATGTCAAGAATTTTGCAGACATCTTTCCATAAGAACTCATGCCATATTTATTTATATATTCATGTCTTTGTCGAAGAGAGACTGAAAATCTGAACTAACCATAATAGAAATATTCTTATCTCATTTCAGACCTTCTCAGATTGAATCGTTTATAGTACATTGCGGAATTTTGTGGAGATTTTCTGTTTTTATGTCCTTGGCTTTCCGGTCTCATTGTGGCTAACTGCCGCTCATATTAGACCGCCAAGTCTTATCGCATGATCTTTTGTCAATAGGGGGCCCACATGGTGGGAGGAAACGAGGTCATTTGAGGAATTTCGTATTCTAATGAAAGTTTTCGAAGATTCGTTGCGTCGTACGAAATTTCGTCAAGGTAACCCAAACGAGTTTTTTTTTTTTTTTTTTTTTTTTTTTCAAACGCGAGAACAAGAGACAGTCGACTCCGTCCACCGTAATTACCTGAAACAATAACAATATATGGCATACGTTTATTGTAACGTGTAATTGGCGTTATTGGTTTGTAGACGGAGGAGAACGAAAAGGACGAGAAATAACCGCTCTAGATGAATAGGTCTGGGATGGTTAGAAGACAGAAACGGAAAGTCGTAAAAAGCTGTTTGTATTTATTTGTATTTTTATATATTTATGTATTTATTTAAGTAGACATTTTGATAGAGTAATTTTTGAGTAGGTAATCAGCTACATACGCAGGTAGTTGCCATGGAAACAAATTTATATTATATTATATATATGTATTATGTGTTTATAAGTATACACACGTTCATATATATATATACCTATATATACATATATATATATATATATATATATATATATATATATATATATAATATAAAAATAGAAATATCATCTAATATCGAATTCACTCTACCTTGGAAATAACGTACACTGAAGGGAAATCATAACTGGCAGGTGCATCTACCCGGCCAGGATTTGAACCTGGGCCTTTGAGTTTCATACAGTGATGTACAGTTGACTTTAATCATTCTGCTGTCCTAAGTCATGCAAGTGCCATTGACAAATATATGTCTGTGTGTGTAAGGTTTATTTTACTTAATGCACGATCAAAAACACCAGTAGCTTTACTCTCATTTTTATCGCAAATTTGTCCATACATCTGATGACAGTTGACTGTTCGTTGTAGGGCGAGAAATTCGAAATTCGGCAAAGCTGTTTGTTAAATTGAAAATTGTTTTTGATTGTCAAGGAATTTTCGTTTAATCTGGAATATGCTCGTATATGACTACGTAAATACACTCACTACTGTGCGTATTTTGGGTATCATTGTGGCCCATGGCCGCTCATACCAGCCAAATATATTTCCCAAGTTTGTAATGACTAATTTATATAGGATGAGGCTGTTAGCCCCATGTCTTCGCCTTGGAAGCTTCTGTGGCCACGAAATGTAGCATTCATTGATTGTTAGCCATCCAAAAAAACGACCAAACCCCAAGTCGTTCCATTTCACTGAAGGGGAGAGCAGCCTAGTAACAAGCATATTAGTGCCTAGCACTCTTATGTAGAAAAGATTTATTGTATAAACAAATTGTGTATTGTGTATGCACATAAACACGACCTTATGAAGGAAAAAACAGTATTCAGACTCATTTAGTACACAATGAAATTAGTTTAAATTGTTTGAAAAGGCATCACCATAGGCTGTCTTATTTCAGTCTTATTTATTAATAATTGGTTGAAAGAAAGTCAACAGCAAGCCAGAATTATCCTGAGATTAACAGAAATGATATTGACCTTTGAGAGAGAGAGAGAGAGAGAGAGAGAGAGAGAGAGAGAGAGAGAGAGGAAATACCGGTCATATTTCGTGGTACCTTTCGGTCCAAATTACCATAATTTCACCTTGATAATTATCGTGGGGTTATGCAGCACACACATGATGCCGCTCTTGGTTGTACAACGCTAACATGCGCGCGCATGCGCCAAATTACGTACAAATGAGAACACACGCAGACGATGTCGTTGCTGTATTCATGCACGCACGGATTCGTCGTGCTCGCCATGCAGTGGAAGGCGCGTGCAGAAGCCTGCAATGCAAGGCGCCCAGGTATATGGCAGTTTTAGAAAAATGGACGTTGTGACCACTGTAACTTTGTCCAATAATATTAGGTTCTGTGAGGTAGGCTGAGACAGCTCACTTTAGAAATAGCTGCAACTTTGTTCAGCAACATTAGGTGTTGCATTTCTGCATCTCTCTGCGACTTTGTGCAGAGTCAGTAGGCGCTGTGCGACAGGCAGTCATAAGACGCTTCGGAACATGACTGCGAACTTGATGTTGCAGTAGTAACTGCTGTAGAGGCTGGTCGCCTTAAAAAGTAATTCCTGCAACTTTGTGCCGATAACATGAGGTGCCGCGAGGCGGGTAGTGCAGACGGGTCACTGCAAAACAGAGAGCTTCTTATGAAGTTATCACTCATCTCGCTCTCTGTTTATACGTATGTAAGTCCGCGGATACGGACGTGTAGCTTTGCGCGTTTAATTGCCGTCTGGTCGCGTTTAAACGCGCGTTTAAGACCCGGTTGCATGCAACCATTACATATTTATGGGGCCAAATTGCTCGTTAGATACAAATTATGCAATGATACACCCTTCATTACATTTCAGAGCAAATGGCTCGTTAGTGGATATCAGAGGAAATGTGGCTTTATCTCACAGAACTCAACTTTTTTGGTTGCATTTTATTTTGTTGTTTGTATCCGGCTGTATTTTATTCCCTCCGTTTTATCAACGACGACATGTTTACGCGACTGTTCGTATCTCGACAAATTGGTGACAACAGGATATTACCAATTGACTGCAACTGGATACCGAGTTTGAGTGAAATTTTATCTTTCCAGTTTAACCGAAAACACATTTCACAGATGCACCCAGAGGTTTTGAAGATGAGAAATACGAAGATTTTACAGATAAATTAGAAATGGGGATTTCGAAGAATCTGAAACGCATAGGATTAAGCAGACAATGTTTTTTTTCGACTTTATTAAAATTATTTTACGCGAATTAAAAAAAGACCAATACCTTAGATAGTAGCAGGAAGTTTTTTTATACCTACTAAGATAAAAATGTTAAATGATGACTGAAAGGCTTTTGCAGTTTTCATGAAACGAGGTTTTATAAATTGTTACAGGATAGAAAACTGATAAGTATATATTTTCTATGACGAATTTTAGCTAATCTAAAATTTTCATTAAAATACATTTTCAAATAAGTACTTATTTTTTTCCAAAAATCTTTGCTAGACCCATAACACTATATTATGAGTAAAAGAACATTTAACAGAATAACTTTCAAGTTTTACGAGGGGCAGGAAGCACGATGCAGTAAAGTGAATGAACCAGAATCCAGTATCACAGGAAAGAACATTACAGGTTATTAGATATAACGAGAAACAAATTAGAGGCAGATATAGCCAAATGAATGAAAATATATTTTTGAACAGTATCTCTAGTATCAATGTTCTTGGTACATACACTGAAAAAGTTTACAAATTTTATAAAATTCAAATATTTATTTACAGCCACTTCAGGGAGCTTTTGAAAGTCATTTGTCTATATTCACTTGCGTTTCAAGGTAGACAGACACCGATTCGGAATGTCTAATAAAAGATCAAATGATCTTTTAATGAGATCAACGATAACAGCAAAGGTAGTGAATTTATAACATTTGGTTTTATTTTTCCAAAATTAACGAAGTAATGATTATAATGATACTGAAAAACTACCAATAACTCCTGTATATGCTGAAATATTTTAATGCATGTTGAAATATATTTCATTAAGTGTCACAATGAGACCCTTAATATTGCAAGTTACTTGGATTTATATCAAGATTAGATGAGGTCTGTAGAAAACAATTTGATTTGAAGAAATGTATATGTAGATATGTTATTGAAATATTTCTGAACAAAAAGCTAGTTTTGGTATTATCAGCGAACAGCCCCTGTGAGGAAAGTTCGACGACCATTGTTGTAGTGACGCTAGTTACCTATGAAAAAAAAATTAAATAAAAATAAGCTCTCGAATCATTAAAACTAAAACAACAATCATTCGAAAGTTTGGATGTTTCATGAAAATCAGAAAAAGATGGAACGTACGTGTGGGGGACCTTATAAAGAGGGATTTTGATGGTCGAACTTTACGAATGATGTCATGTTAAATAAGAAGACGAGGTGACTGTCAATCCAAATGCCCTTTCAGATCCATGTCCGATATTAGCAAGATCAAGAAAGAGAAGGAAAAACAAGAGCGGGAGACGAAGTGTTGAATTTCGAATAAATAAATAAATAAATAAATAAATAAATAAATAAGTAAATATTAATGAAAAATATACGACGTTCCAAACTTACAATATGAATGGTTACTAAAGCCAAGGAGACGTGGTATGTGTTACAGGGGGTAACGTTATGTCTAAGTACTCTGCTCTGATAGGTATTTAATTTGTTTAGTTTCTTCTTGGTTTTGTCTATAGATCTTTTTTAATCTGTCTGATAAAGCAAGTTGTGTGCCTCAAATGGCGTCTTTCGTGTAGGTAACTTTTGCATGTATACCAATAAACAAACATTCATATATCTGTCACTAGAGGACACTGCAATCCTCCAGGTAGATATGCTAAATTTAAGTCCTCATAAGCTTGGGCTTTTTCCCGATTAAGCCTGAGACGTGATTGAAGTCCTTATAAAAGGTCCGAGGCTCTTTGTGAACCATGAGATATAAAATAAGAAATAAAAGACGGAAGAAAAACGGTATAAGCCCTACTGTGTAGGGGGCCCTAAACTTAGTCGTAAAACTCCATACGTGCTCCTCCAATAGCTAAGCTACAAAGGGACCGGATGGTTCCTGCAATGATGAAATGGAGACGACTCTGAGGTGCACCTTGAAAGTCAATGGATCCAGTATGAATGGAGAAGGGAATCCAGTGGTGAAGTGGAAGAATTAAGGAGAGAGAGAGAGAGAGAGAGAGAGAGAGAGAGAGAGAGAGAGAGAGAGAGTGGGGGTGGGGAGAGGGAAACTTTTAAGCAGTCAGAATAATCAATTCTGAAGAAACAATTAAGAATAAAGGTCGGAGAGAGAGAGAGAGAGAGAGAAGAAACTATTAGGTATATTTTAAAACAACAATGAAAGCTAAGGGGGCGAGAGAGAGAGAGAGAGAGAGAGAGAGAGAGAGAGAGAGAGATCGTTGAAGAAACGGAGCAAGCTTGAATGCACGTCAGCCGCGGAATTTTCATGACAGAATCCCGTAATGTTGACGTAAGAGAAGATTTTGGTCCAGGGGACATATGACACGTCGGCAGTACCCGGAAATCAGACAACTGGAGATGATAACCGACGGAGAAATATTTCTTGCGAGTCCGACAGATCACTGGATGCGAGGAACAGGTTGACCCGAGAATCACCTTTGTCTTTACCTGAAATTTTCACCCAGAATGTGATTCTGCTTGCTGCTTTCAAGCTTTTTGTTTGTTTTGATAAAGGCAACTGAACTTGAAATGCAAAAGCGCAAGGGCATATGCTTGCATCTATATATGGTAGGAAATTTTTTGATGATATTTTGAAAACTTTCTGCACTGGGGTTTGTTGATCTGTGAGTTAGCAGGTAAACAGTGAATAGAACAATGCCTGTTGTCTTGCTTTGCTTGTCTTTTGAAACCACCCACAGTATGGGAACAGCTTTCTTGTAGTATCGTACATATGCGCGCACACACACACACACACACACACACACACACACACACACATATATATATATATATATATATATATATTATATATATATATATATGATATATATATATATATATATAGGTAGAAGTCACGAAGGAAAGTGAAATAATGGAGCGCTGCAAGATCTTTCGACTCAGGGTCTGCTAAGTAAAGGACCCTGAGTCGAAAGATCTTGCAGCACACTTCATTGTTTCACTTTCCTTTGTGGCTTCTCCCTTTATTTATATATTCATCGCGTCCCAAATTTTCGTGATTCAGTTATACATCTAATATATATATATATATATATATATATATATATATATATATATATATATATATATATATATATATATAGATGGGTACTTGTGGTTCAGAGGCTAGATTGTATACCTCACTAGCGACAGGTCTCAGGTGTCGATTTCCTATCGAGCCGGAACTGAGTCAGGTTTTATTGTCTCAGTTGACCTCACCAGTGAATATGCACTTGATAGTTAGGCAGCTGCGGGGATTCAAAACCAGGGTAGACGCGTGCTTATGCTAGCAACCCCATCTCAGAAGACTTTCTGAACACCGGAACGCCAACACTGTAAGGAAAACTAACCCCCCCCCCCCCCGCGCCATGAAAATTCATGGATGGTGAATGCAACTACGCTAAACATTTGTTCAAATTTTAGCTATTTGAAAAGAGTAAAAAATGAAAAGTAATTTTTATATGTTTGGGTTCATAATATATACTACTTATAATTTTGGTCAGTATTATTATTATTATTATTATTACTATTATTATTATTATTATTATTATTATGAAGGCGTAACATGTTTAACTTTTGTCTTAGTATATACAAATATATTTATCACTGCTTCCAGATATTATTCTCACCCTTCTGCGAAAATATTTATTTATGGTGACTATCAATTTTTTATTACATTACCTATGAAACCTCCTAAATAATTCTCTACGTAATGTTCAAAACTAGAAGGCTGTCTGTCTCATTTCACAAAATGCTATAAAAACCTCGAATAATGCCTTTCACAACACCATACAGTACAACTCTCTCTCTCTCTCTCTCTCTCTCTCTCTCTCTCTCTCTCTCTCTCTCTCTCTCTCTCTCTCTCTCTCTCCTTGAAACATCCTTCAGCATCGTGCTCTCCACATTGGAAATAAGAGAATATCTCATTTGGCCTTTCAAGAAAGAAGACGCTTTTGCAAGAACCCAGGTCAGAGAACTTACATACCCTCAAGCCCCGACGCATATTCTACCCCCTAACCAAGATCCCAGTCCATACCCCCACCCCTTCTAAACACACACACACTTACACACACACACACACACACACTTACAAAGTAATGTACATCTGACTATCTTATGCTGAGCGATGGGCATAGGCATGACTCAGCTGTTTCATAATTTAGGACGGGGTACCTCCTTTCCGTTAGCATGGGCATGATAAGAGGGAAAGAGAGAAAAAGGAAAGGCGAGAGAAATTCTGCAGACAAGACCGTCGGGTTCACAGAGAGAGAGAGAGAGAGAGAGAGAGAGAGAGAGAGAGAGAGAGAGAGAATGGGGAAGAATGGGGAACCTTTTTTTGCATGATCAGAAAATTTTAAAAAGCGACTGCAAATAAGAAAATAGAGAGAGAGAGATATATTCGGGTTGGGATATGTAAAGATAACTAACTACATGTAGAGAAAGAGAGAGAGAGAGAGAGTGAAAGTGGGGAAGAACAGAATTTGTGCCATTATTAAAAGATGTAAATAGAATTATGTATTTAAAAATATATTGAGAAAGTTCCTTATTCGTGATAAAATTAATTTAAGATTACAAAAGAGCAAAAAGAAAGAAACAAAAAAAAAAAAATAAGGAGAAAATCGGAATAATGCAAATTGTATTACTGTGTTCTTCGTGTTGGCAAGGCCAATAATAAAGGCTTACATCAGTATCATTAACATAATTAAAACCATTAACTTCATTAACCCCCTTCCCCTTCTTTCTCCGAACCTTTCATTAACCTGCACGTAAGGCAGATAGAGTTATGTTGATGTGTGCAGTCTTAAATAAATCTGTTATGAAGATTCCAGTGTAAGAACAATTTAAATTTATTCTGTTTCCGACCATATTTTGACCGTATCGTCAGTTTCGACGAGAACAAGGAATTTCTTTAAACCGACTTCGTTTGGTGAACATTTTACCCCATACTATATACATTTTACATGGACAACGAATTATAGACAGCGAGGAAAATATTGGATAGGTCGTTCTTGTCATACCTTACTTGTCCTATTCTGATGGTATCCGTTCATCGAATTGTCATTTCCGACAAAAAAAAGATTAAATATTTTATCACTGTCGTATTTGAAAGTTTTTGCAGATCGCAAACCAGTCGATTACTGTGATAATGTCATCAAATATCTTATTTCTTTCATATCTTACCATGTATTGTTATAACTACAGCCGATTACCGATTGCAACATATGAATATATAAACATTTAAATATCTTATTTTCCACATATCGCACCTCTTTCTTGACTCTTTCCTTCAGTGTTTAATTTAAGAAATAACATATTCTCTTTTCATAGCACCTTAGCGTGACCATATTGTAACCCTTTTTAATATGATGACCTTGGTCATCTCAAAGCTTTTAATGGACTCGGCCCTTTCCGTGTTGTACAATCTCCTGGAGACAGTGTATCTATTTGAGTGTGATATCTTACTGTGTCTATTATTGGAGACATTCTGGTACACAAGGATGAGTATTCAGCATACATTACGAGTAAAAAGAAATGATGTGTAAGATTCATTTTTGTATTTTTTTCCAAAAGGTATTCTTATGATAGACTATTAGCCAAAATACAGTCGTATTTTATTCATGTTTACGCTGCTTTTAAATGTCTATGATTCTTTTGAAAATGTACGTTTCTTGTGAATATTTATTTAAATATTTACAACTCGTATTCACATTTCAGTTGGATAAGATCCGTGTGTAGCAAGTTATATGAATATTTCTCTTTGCAAATATAAACATCCTCAAAACAGTTTAAAGTTTGTCGTGATATTTATGCAGCTCCACATGAAATCATGGAAAACCGAGGAAGGTAGAATAGCCATCGCCCCAATTAAGCAGACAACAGTAGGAAGTTATCTTAATTCCCATTAACTAAGAAACAATATGAATAACAAAGAAACAAATATAAAAACACTTTTCCGTGCTTCTCAGTTATCAATTGAAGGATTCACAGTAGCTAATGCTCTTATATATTCGTAAAATTATTTACAAAGCATAAAGCTTTCGTCCATCTTTCAAGCTCTGTAAATTATTTTACAAATACATTTCCTCATTATAAGCCAGAGTATTACTGTGAATCCTTCTATTGATAACCGAGAAGCACGGAAAAGTGTTTTTATATTTCATTATATATAAATTATATATATATATATATATATATATATATATATATATATGTATATATATAGTATATATATATAGTATGATATATATATATATATATATATGTATATATATATATTATATATATATATATATATATATATATATATATATATAGTATATATACCCGTACGTACGTACATACACAAACCCCAAAATTATTCAAGCTTACCCAGGAAGCAAAGGTCCCAACACCATCCTTCCCCGCTCCAAAGAGCACATTGCCGGACGTGGGTGGAAAAGGCAGAAGGGGCCGAATGAAAGAAAAATTGTCGAGGAAAGCAGGAAAGAAGAATTAAAGGAGCAACGTCAACAGCAACAGTAGCTACGTTGGAGCAAGTTTTTGCCTGCCGTCATTTTTGGATAACAATGAAAGGATGTCGCCGCTTTTGTGCCACGAAGGCGCTGCTGGGGAGGAACCCTGCAAGTTTTGAGACTCGCCGGGACTCTCGAGTGAGTCGTAAAGTCAGCAGGAAGAAGAGGAAGAGGATGCATCTCTCTCTCTCTCTCTCTCTCTCTCTCCCCTCTCTCTCTCTCTCTCTCTCTCTCGAGGGAAAAAAAGTACATTATTTTTATTATAATACCTAAATGTAAGAAAATATGACATGGTAAGAAATGTGCATTAATTACATATAAAAAAGATATAGGTACAGCACACCCATTGGTATGCACTCATTTACGGCACTGTAGGATAGTTGTGTATGAATAAATAGAATATTCACATATATAGTAATCCATATAAACATGTGAACTATACTTATTATACGGAGATAACAAGAATATGCGCGAAGCAATATACGAAATATGCACATTCTAGTTCCTCAACCACCTAACATACACACACACGCACACACTCACACACACACACATATATACATATATATATATATATATACCTATATATAAATATATAATATATATATGTATATATAATATATATATATCTTCAAGCCATGCATGCCAGTGACGTAATCAGGCATGATTGAAGTGAGTGACTCCTCATTAAACACTCTTCAGGTGAAACTTTAGTCGGGCATGAGAGTCAGGGTAAACTTGCTTAAATGAAACACGATTTCGGGGAATTTTTCTCCTTCGGTATTTGTCAATTGCTCTCAATCACTGCACTTGCGGTCCGTCTCTCTTCACTGGAAATGCCAATCTTTGAGATTTCTCATTTGCCTTCTTTATTTTTTAGTTTTTTTGTTTTCGAGCATTTTAAAACATTTTTGCTTTTATATATTTTTTATATTCTCTATGGTAGTTTATACATTCATCTCTTAAGTACATTTTTATGTTATCTGCAAATTTTCACTCTATTAAAAGTAATGTTTATGAAAGCTGCTTCTCAGTTTGTATTTCAAAAGTTTTGAATTTTTTATGGGATTTATTTTTCTCTATTTATAAGGTCAATTTATTCTCGATCCTTATCACTCGTCTGTCTTATGGCTATTAATTTCATGGAAGCATTCACTGTTTTTTATTTGGCTCTTCGTCCCGCAAATGTCTTTCTTAGCCATCTCACTTTTAGCGCACTCGTCATATTGGGAGAAGCAGGGAGAAAGACGGTGAATTTTTTTTTTTTTTTTTTATTGTCTGTGATCAAACAGCTTAACTGATTTACCCTAAGCGAATCTTGCACATTTTGTGAGGGTCTGAATTAGTACACTGAAACCCCTCTACGAGACTTGACTAGGTGCGTAGAGAGGGGAACTTTAGGGAATTACCAAGATATTTCCGTGTCAGTAATATATATATATATATATATATATATATATATATATATATATATATATATATATGTGTGTGTGTGTGTGTGTGTGTGTGTGTGTGTGTGTGTGTCAGTGTGTGTGTCTGTTTGTGTGTATGTATGTAATAGAAAAATAAGATATTTCACTCTCACAATCATCCACCCTTGCATGTGTCTTAACGTCCTTTTCTTGCACGAGGAGAATAAGCGACACATAATTGACCTAATTGCTTCTGCTGTTGCTTTTTGCAAAATGCGTCAGCTACCTTCATTTCCTCTGGGTCGGCGGAATGTCATTAGTAGGGAATGGTAAGTGTACGTGTGTGGCTTCAATTAAGTGTAATTATCTTATTGCATGGGCCGTGGCTGGATATCACTTAACTTGTGGTAAATTAGAGAAGTCTCGTATACTGAAATCCTTCAGCCAGCCTTTGGTTTAACACCGCAGCCGCTGAGGCCACAGTCAAACTCGGTTGAAATTTGGTATTTTTAGCATGAGGAGGAGTAGTTTATAGAAGAAGCAGTAGTAGGAGCTAAAGTTTGCCTAGTTGTCATGTGGGTAACAAAATATAGATTTTAATTATGCACTCTTTTAATGGTTGCAGATACGCAGAAGTGTTGAACTTAGTAAATGTACTTATACAGAGCACAGTTTATACATATTTGCGCGATATTCTCTGGAGAGAGAGAGAGAGAAAGAGAGAGAGGGCGACTGAGGTGGGGGAGGGGGGGCGGTTGATGAGGGAGTAAAACACCAACCGGCAAAAATCGAATCTTGGGTGACTTCTAAATGTTGGCAATTGAAAGACCTCCTTAACCAATTGCTTCTGAAGCGACTTCGGAACTGCAATCAGGATCGCTGACATGCCGAACTCCGTCGTAAATAAAGATTTAACAATGCTTTCCAGCGGAAATGGCCAGATGCTATTTGGAGGGTACGAAACACTCTGGGTACGGATTGGCACTTTTTTCTTTTTTACTCGTTATTTACCAAACACTCCATTTTCCTGACTTAATACTTTGGTCGTATGGCAGTCTTTGTGGCATGTGAAAGACGGCTTCAATATAGTTAGAAATAATCACCAGAAGATTTTTAATTTATGTAGAAATGTTCATAGGTGATTAGAATGTCGTCTTCTTCTTCTTCTTATTTTTTTTTTTATTTTATTTAATTTTTTTAGAATTTGGATTTTGGCACTTGGCGGGTTACGCAACATCTTTATTTTTCCTGTTGATTTCTCTGTACGATATATCTCCAAGTGTTTTTATGTCATAAAATGTATATAGTAGTTTCAGCTCTACTGATGTAACAATCTTTTCACTGTATCTTGAAGACTGTAAGGAGATTTCAATGCGGTGTAAGTAACAATCTTTCTCGCAGCTCCCTGGCACAATTTATTGCTCTCTCTCTCTCTCTCTCTCTCTCTCTCTCTCTCTCTCTCTCTCTCAGACACTTGAGAATGTCGACACAATTTATTGTTCTCGTTTGCCATTACAGAAGAGAATTGAGATGAAAGAGCGGTATAGCCTTCCAGATAAACAACCATTCGAACTCTGTTTTCTCAGTAATGACAAAGGCATATCGACGTAACCAGCCTTGCTAAGGATGGCGATTTGTGCGTGGTTTTTACTTAGAAAAAGAGGACGAGTGTAGTGGTACACACACAAACAGACATATATATATATATATATATATATATATATATATATATATATATATATATATATATATATATATATATATATATATATATCAAGAGGTGTGAATCGTCGACTTTTGAGTAAATGCAAAGTGAACAGAACGCCTTACCATGAACACCTGATCGCTATATATATATATATATATATATATATATATATATATATATATATATATATATATATATATATATATATATATATATATCGTTCGTGTGTGTGTGCGCGCGTGAAGTTTTGGGACTTGCATGCGATTGATGATTATTACTGAATATTATGGAATTCACTACACCTAATAAATACCCTACACCCAAGAGGAACTACAGTGTAAGTGATATGTGTATCTGCCCCGAACTCTATTCGAACCTGGTCCTTTGGGTTAGATAATGATAAACGGTCCACTTGACCATTTATACGCGCGTTGTAGATTGTGATGGTATGAACTGTACGACGTTGCAGTCAGATTTAGAAAATACAGGAAGAAGGAAAGCTTCACTAAACTTCCCATTGTGTTTGTAAGAAAAACAACGTTATTCATGTTGTTTGACCGTCATTCTCTAATCCACTTTACAAGTGTATCATCGTTCTGAAGGAATATATTTTAATTGACTTCATTTTCCATGTACTTTTATTAAACTCTTACATAAGTAACATCACTTTAGGGTCACTCACCGGGAGAAGGATCAGAGGGAGGTTGAGGGATTTGTGTCTAATTGTATTCATAAGTTGTCTTGCCATGAAGGTTTCTTTTTAGAATCATAACTCTCCTTTTATCTCTGGGCTGTCTGTTCCATCTGCGTTCGATTTAGTTAGCTTATTTTCGTACTTTTCCGCGCGCCTCCCAGCTGCATTCTTCCCTCGCGCTGCTGCTTCTTCGTCGTCGTCCTCGCTATCTGTTCTTCACCTCTTACTGCTTATCAGCGTTGCTATCGTTGCCGAAGCGCATTTCTCCCTTCGTAAACGGCCGTACACATTGGTTCTATATAAAACAAAGACCCAAAAGTTATCGAAGCAAAGCAAGTACCTTCCCGGCACAGACCAATCAGAGAGAGGCCCCTCTCCGAGCGCAGGGCCAATCAAAACGGAGGAATAACCTCGAGTCATCATCTCATTGGTCGAAGGCCCGTGTCGCAGGAGACCGGTGGGGAATCTCCGGTTGTGGCTGAAACAACAAAGACCATAAGGTGCAAAATAACTAAAAGCACTTCTTGCTAACGGAGCGCATGTTTCAATGCCCACTCGAGCAGCTTCCCTTTTGAAACGGGGGCTAATAAGTGTCTCTAGACTTAGACGCCAGGTATTCGTCAGTAGGAGAGAGAGAGAGAGAGAGAGAGAGAGAGAGAGAGAGAGAGAGAGAGAGAGAGAGGATGTTTTTGTTCTGATGCTATGCCCTTGCTCTTTTTCCTCTGGTTTGAATACCTTAAACATAGACGCCGGGAATTTTTCAGAGAGAGAGAGAGAGAGGTGGGGAATTTTATTTTGACTTTCTCAAGGTATATGTTACATTCTGGTTTTGGTTCTTGCCATCCTTTTACAATTGCTCGCCCTTTTATTTATGAATATTTTCCCAAGTTTAAGCTGTACACGCTGAAATAATTCACATAGGAATATTTGATAATGGTTCAGTTTTACAGACTAAAAGCATAATATATTGCTCAGATAGTATAAACTGATATAAAGACACACACACACATACATACATACACACACACACACACATACATATACATACGTATATATATATATATATATATATATATATATATATATATATATATATATATATATATATATATATATACACTTACATATTTAATGTGCGTGTGTTAAAGTAAATGGGACGGTTCGGGGGAAAAAAGGCCAGCTAATCATCAGTTTGTCCTTTGCTCCCTTTGCTTTTTTAAAAACGATGCTGGGTGCCAATGTAAAATTCAACGAGGTTGAAATTTGCTGAGTCGCGGTGTCCTCGCCACAAATAGTATCGGTGTTACGAACCACTACGTACTTCGGCGTGGACACAACCATAGGTTAGTGCGAAGTCATTTTTTATAGGATAATTGCTTCCACGCCGAAGAGGAAGTCAAGAAGACTTGAAACTACTGGTGGTAACGAGACATAAATCAATAACCTTTAGTCTTCCAAGGCTTGGTGTCATTTTATTGACCAATTACCACATCTGATCACCGAAGTATTTACCATGAATGTAAATCACTTACCAAGAAAAAGCGCTATTAGTATTTTTTTTCCTGTATAATTGTATTTCTCCAATCTCGCGGCCGACGCTATCGTCTCCACGCAGAGACCTCATTAGCAGCGTCCTCACACACACGCTCCATGCAAAGGATTGTCATCGAGTAGCAGTGCAGAGACGAGGTGCGCACAGTGACAGTCGAATTGCGCAGCCGCGACCCTAAATCTGATTGTCCTTTGCATTTTAATGAGAGAGAGAGAGATACAAAGAGAGAAAGAGTGAGAGTTGGATGGGCAAACGTTTCCTCTTATTTCAAAGAGATGACGGACTTCTGCTTTATGGAAAGGGCGAGTTCTTCTTCGACAAGCTCAGAGGGATGAAAAAAGGTCTTTTTCAGAGAGAGAGAGAGAGAGAGAGAGAGAGAGAGAGAGAGAGAGAGAGCTCTTATTTGAGACAGAGGAAAGATTTCTTTATTTGCGAAAGAAAAGGAATGAATGAATTAGAAGAACAGATGAAAGGAAAATGAATGGGAAATACAATACATATAATTTTTTGGAAAGAAAAAAAGTCGACTGTTTAAATATTCAGAAAAAGAGACATCTTTCTATCAGAAAAGATGGGCGTTTTCTCTCAAATTATCGGAGATTCTAGAGAAAGGGAAAGAGAAAGATTTCTAATAATTTAGGGGAGAAAACGCTCGTCTGCTTGGAAAGAAAGAATGATATGTCTTTTTTTCTGTGTTTTAAACACTCGACGTTTTTTCTTTCCAAGAACACCTACCAAAAGAATACATATTTTTCTCATTTATTTTCCTCTGTTACTTCAAACAGTTCCGCTGAACTGTCTTCACATTCCCTTTATAAAGCGCCTCAGTGGCTTGATCGGTATGGTCTTGGCTTGCCACTTCCGTGGCCGCGAGTTCGATTCTCGGGTATTCCACTGAGGGGTTAGAGATGTGTATTTCTGGTGATAGAAGTACACTCTCGACGTGGTTCGGAAGTCACGTAAAGCCGTTGGTGCCGTTGCTGAATAACAACTGGTTCCATGCAACGTAAAAACACCATACAAACAAACAACCAATCTCTTTATACATCCAAAACGTAAACTCATCACATATAGCTAAGACTTCTACTGCTCTGTCTCTCTCTCTCTCTCTCTCTCTCTCTCTCTCTCTCTCTCTCTCTCTCTCGTGATTTCAACACTAATTTTGTAAC
>NC_061091.1:56245340-56252840 GCF_015104395.2 Macrobrachium nipponense
TATGTATGTATGTATGTATCGTACTTAACATACTTAAATCTTTCCTATCTCTTCCCTTGCTATTGTTAACACTACCTTACTATGTGATTCCTTCCCCTCGTCTTTCTTAATGTTTTATTAATCTCTAGCTCTCTCTCTCTCTCTCTCTCGCTCGCTTCCTCTCTCTCTCTCTCTCTCTTCTTCTCTCTCTCTCTCTCTCTCTCTCTCTCTCTCTCTCTCTTGACGTCTTGGTCAGAAGACAGCACTTGCGCGAAACCAGCCACGGCTAAAGGGAAGGGTGTTTGTATAGGCACGAAGACGCAGAAACGGCCGATGGGTGGGGAGTATTTATTGCAATCGTTCCATCAGACCGTATAATAAACCTTGCATACATAAAAGTGATTAGACAGTTGACCAAAGGCACCGCTGGCAAATAACTTTTGAAGCCTTCTTTCGTAATTGTCAATTTGGTTTACGCCCCGCCTTTTCTTCGCCTCCTCTCGCTTATTCACATTCTTAATTCGCCCCTTTTGCTGGCTGCCCTCGCAGCAGCTGTCCGCTAGAGAATTTTGATTTTAGTCTCTCTCTCTCCCTCTCTCTCTCTCCCTCTCTACCCAAATGTATTCATCCTTTCGTAGCGTCGTAGTAGCGGCATAAGTTCTTTTACTTAATTCTAGCGTTCGATTCCCGAACTAGACGATAAGGTAAGATATATAAGTGAGTGCCCTAAAAAAAAAAAGAACAGTGTGTCCGTTGACCTCAGCGGTGAATTATGAACCGAGTTGCTAATCGACTTACGAGAGTCGTAGATGGGGTATATATATATATATATATATATATATATATATATATATATATATATATATATATATATATATATATATATATTCATCGCCATTCATCATAATATATTCACAAGATATCTCTTCATTAGAAAAAACTATTACAATCAGTATTGTTTATTTACAGTTATATCTGCTGTATATACTATAGTCTCTCTCTCTCTCTCTCTCTCTCTCTCTCTCTCTCTCTCTCTCTCTCTCTCTCTCTCTCAAGTTATAAATATCTCGACTAAATATATATATTTTTTAAGATTTAAGAAAAAGTATTTTTAAAAGAAAGAATAATAAAAACATTAACTTTCAAATGCTAGAAGGAAAAATTAGACATGACTGAAAAATGTATGCACGGACTATTTGTATCATATAATTAAGAATAAGATTTTACAGAAGTAATTTCATATTTGAGCACTACAAATCATTCTATACTCCATATATGTATATGTATGGGTGTGGTTGTGTCAGCGGAACTGTTTCTCAGTTTGTGTTCATGCATGATTTGACAATTTTGGTACATCAGATAAAGTAAGTGACAAACGATGTTTGACATAAATCAGTATTTCTTTCATCTGTTATTTGTAAAACAATTACTATATACAGTTAGAGGAAATGCTTCTATATTGTATGCATTTCCAATGTCGTGAACCTAAAAATGTTTGTTTAAAAAAACACATACAATTCATGAGCCATAAAATCATAAGTCAGGAATAGAAAAATCACAAAATGTAACACATATAAACATAACAAGATGGTGTATTATTCGATGGCTTTGATTTTCAGATAAACGAGTTATCAGAATAATGCTATTTGACAGTTGTATTTCCTGAAAAAAATACCCTAAAATCTATTACATCTGTAGCTCATGAACAATAAAATTGCATTGACATAAATTGAAGTCATTTTGTGAACTGTATTTCCCCAAAAAACATTAAAAAAATAATGTTCTTTGGCAACTCTGTTTCACGAACGGTATTACAAAAACCATATATCATAAACAATGATAGTTTATGATGTACCATAATTTAGTTTCTTGGACACCAATATTACAGTGACATGTGAGGACAGTTCTTTGCAAAGGCAGATCTGGTGTAATCATTTTTTCTACAGCTTCATCTTGAACAATTATATTATCGTAACATTTCAGATAAAATGCTGTCTTGACAGCTCTGTTTCCCAGGCATTATTAATGCAAATGCCATTTGCGCATTGTACATGATATACATTATTCAGCTGAGTATCCGCATTAACACAATCATTACCTTATTTGTTCTCCCCCACTGCTTCTATTTTCAACATTCGGCTAAAGACTTTGATAGGGAAAAGTTCGCTGTTTCTAGGTCATTTATCGGGTATTGTTTCTCTCAAGCGATTTTATCACGTTACCTCTGACCCATTTATCGTGTTTCAGGTGAAATTCTAAATATCATGTGAATTTATTTTGAATTTTCAAGTGTCCTTTTTTTATTTTTACTGTTTCATATACTTTGAAGACTCAAGATTTATTACTTATCAACATTGTGTGACTTCCCGTTTTTTTTAAATAACATTATGGCCTCTTTCCTTCTTCAGAGATATCATTCAGTATACTCGACTACCATTAGTACATCATTTTATATTCGCTTCGGAACTTATCACAAGAAATTTAGAATAAGTAACACATTTCAGTCAGATTTCAGTAACTTACAAAAGTTCGACTACGGCCGTTTTACCATTTTTCAATGATTCTCTGCAATTCGACATGCAGTTTGAAATATCCATTACTCATCCGAGATGGCCCAAGCTAACCTCTGCAGAATAAACCCTTTTTGAGGACGACAGGGGAATCGCATTTGTTTACGACGAGGGTGACAGCTTGGCTGATTATGATTACACGAGTTGTTTTTCGGTTACATGTGGGTGTTTCAAAATCTCGTTTGTGCTTGTTAAACCACAATAAGTTTTTTGGATCCTACAGTTTACGTTTTTTTACACCTCATAATTTTGTGTAGATGAATAGACGCACACACGAGAGTGTATATTAGTGTCTGTATGACTGTAGATACGTTTATATTATAAGTATAATAGAGGTGTTTATATTTTGTAAACAAATGCCTATGTAATATAAATATTATATATATATAATATAATATATATTATATAAAATATATCTAATAATATATATAGAATATATATATAAATATATACATACATATATATATATATGATATATAAATATATATCTATAATATATATATCGATTAATAATATATATATATAATAAATATATTATATATATATATATTAAATCATATATGTATAATAATATATATATATATATATATGTATATATATATATATATATATATATATATATATATATATATATATATATATATATATATATATATATATATATAGATATATATATATATGAATTCCTAATTTCCCTCCTCCACCTTTTTTATTTCATTTTCAGTCTTCAAAAAAATCGAATGCAGAAGAGCCTTTGTCAGTTCTGTCGTAATTCTCTTTTGGTCAAAGATCAACAGTGACTCGACTCTGTTAAGTGGTACTCGTCTTCGGATTTGCATTCGAGACGTCATCGGGAAAGCCAAAGTCTCGATAAATGACATGAGAGAGAGAGAGAGAGACCTTACCTTACCTTACAGACCTTACAGTTCGTTCGGGTTGCCCCAGGTCCCTCAGTGTGAGGCGCCTCTAATGTCTACCAGAGAGTTGCTAGTACATCTTCCGGTATATTTTGCATCTTCCAATCTTGGATGGTCTGGGATGCAGTTTAGATATTTGTCGAGCTTATTCTTAAACACATCTACGCTCACTCCTGATATTTTCCTCAGATGAGCTGGCAACGCATTGAATAGACGCTGCATTATCGATGCTGGTGCGTAGTGGATTAATGTCCTGTGTGCTTTCCTTATTTTTCCTGGTATAGTTTTGGGCACTATTAATCTACCTCTGCTTGCTCTTTCTGATATTTTTAGTTCCATGATATTTTCTGTTATTCCTTCTATCTGTTTCCATGCCTGAATTATCATGTAGCGTTCTCTTCTCCTTTCTAGACTATATAATTTTAAGGATTGTAGTCTTTCCCAGTAGTCTAGGTCCTTAACTTCTTCTATTCTAGCTGTAAAGGACCTTTGTACACTCTCTATTTGTGCAATATCCTTTTGATAGTGTGGGTACCATATCATATTGCAATATTCAAGTGGACTACGAACATATGTTTTATAAAGCATAATCATGTGTTCAGCTTTTCTTGTTTTGAAGTGCCGTAACAACATTCCCATTTTTGCTTTACATTTTGCCAACAGAATTGCTATTTGATCATTGCATAACATGTTCCTATTCATCATCACACCAAGGTCTTTAACTGCTTCCTTATTTGTGATTGTCTCATTATTAGGTCCCCTATATGCATATAGCTTTCCTTCTCTGTCTCCATAATTTATTGATTCAAATTTATCAGAGTTAAATACCATCCTATTTTACCTCTGCCCAATCATATACTTTGTTAAGGTCTCTTTGTAGAGCGTTCCTATCTTCATCACAAGTAATTTCTCTACTTATTCTTGTGTCATCAGCGAAACTACTCACTACCGAATCCTTAACATTACTGTCTATGTCTTCAATCATAATAACAAACAATATTGCAGCTAGCACCGTACCTTGTGGCACACCGGATATTACCTTGGTTTCATCCGATTTCTCATCGTTTGCAATAACTATCTGTTTTCTGTTGTGTAAAAATTCTTTTAACCATCTTCCTACTTTATCTACGATATTGTGTTTTCTAATTTTCTTTGCTAATATATTATGGTCTACTTTGTCAAAAGCTTTTGCAAAGTCTAGATAAACCACATCTCATTTCCGCTTTTCATATTTTTGAATATGTTCTCACGGTGGACTAACAGTTGGGTTTGTGTACTTTTTCCGGGTACGAAAACCGTGTTGTCCTATATTAAACAAATTATTTTTTTATTGAATGTTTCATAATATTTTTCTTCATTACCCTTTCATACACTTTCATAATATGTGATGTTAGACTCACAGGCCTATAATTACTTGCCTCTAGTCTTGATCCACTTTTGAAAGTAGGGGTGATATATGCTAACCTTTGTGCTCATCATAAATCTTGCCTGTATCTACACTTTGTCTTAATAATATTGCAAGTGGCTTTGCGATAGAATGAACTACTTTCTTTAACAAAATAGCAGGGACTCCATCCGGCCCTGCAGCAGCTCCATTTTTAATTTCATTAATTGCCTGCACAATATCAGCTTCATTAATTTCTATGTCAGCTAAATATTCACTATTTTCTTCCTTACTTCTATATCATTATCTTCATTATCTATTCTAGGGGTGAATTCTCTCATATATCGTTCTGCCAGTATGTTGCAAATTTCCTTTTTTCATTCGTTAATCTACCTTCAATTCTCAGAGGGCCTATTTCTATTCTTCTTTTATTCATCTTCTTCGCATATGAGTATAATAGTTTGGGGTTTTGCTTGATATTTAATAGGGTTTTTTCTTCCAAGTCCCATTTTTCATTTTCTTTTGATTGTATAATCTTTTGTTCTGCATTTTCTATCTTACTTTTTAGTATAACTTTCCATGCATTTTTTTCTTTTGCAAGACCTTTTTTCCACTTTCTGATTTTCTGGAACAAGATCCTTCTGTCTCTTGGTATGCATGAATGATGTTTACTTTTCTTCTTCGGTATATATTTATCCACTATTTTCTCCAATATTTTATATAATATCTCCGTATTTACCCTTATGTCATCACTTACGAAAATGTTATCCAATCTTTGATTAATTCTTCATTAATTTCTGACCATTTTATATTTTTACTGTAGAAGTTGTATTTTCCATATCCTTCCCACTTTTTCATTTCTTGCTTATCTCTATTTTCACTTGCTTTGGAATGAACTGTTAATTCTATGACATTATGGTCTGAAATACTCGCATTATAAACTATTATTTCTTTAACATAATTCATCTCGTTCACAAATACTAGGTCTAAAGTATTTTCCTTTCTTGTTGGCAGGTGATTTATTTGTTGAATGTTGTATTCTAGTAGCATATCTAATAGCTTTTCAAATTGCCTCTTATCTTCTGCACTACTATTACTCTCTTTTTTATATGTATAAGTACAACTACAATCTCCTATTCGTTCTTTCCATTCTACGAAAGGAAAGTTGAAGTCACCAGATAGGAGAATAGTCCAGTCCTTGTGATTTCTACATATATCATCCAATTTTTCAATTATTAAGTCAAACTCTTTAGTATTAGGAGGTCTATATATTACTATGTTCATCAATTTTTCAGATTCAAATTCTACCGCTATTAGTTCACATTCTGAGTTACTATATTTCTCATATATTTTTCCTTGTTTTTTGTCTTTCCCATATATTGCGGTTCCCCCTTGATTCCTATTTTTTCTATGTGATCTATAAGTTTGGAACCCTTTTATTTGATCATCATTCCCAGTCTCTTGGGAATACCAGGTTTCACTTATATTCATTATATCTATTTTCTTTTCATTTTGGGTTAGTTCTTCTAAGTACTCTATTTTTCTTTTTGAGTTACTCGTAACTAAACCCTGCGCATTCATCACTATGATGGTTTGCGTGTTTTCTCCTTCATTTAATAATGGTAGTAATAAGGATTTTCCCATGTCTCTTTCCTGTTCTGGTATGTTGTTCTTTTTTTCATTTCCAGAAATTCTGACATTAAAAAATCCAACTTTTCCATAATATTTGATCTTTCCTTCATCATAATTATTCATTTTTGTGTCTGAATCTGCAATTTTCTCCGTTTCTGCAATATCCTCTTGCATAATAAATACAATTATTATCTCTTGAGTAGAATTTCGGAGCTGATGCTTTGAAATTTTTTGCTGACACCTCTGCATATCTCTTGGTTGGTTTGCTTTTCTCTTTTACCTGATATTCTTGATTTCTCTCTTTTATTTGTTTCTTTCTTATTTTGGATTTTATTACTTGGTTGGTTATTTATTTGATTATGATTCATGGCTACAGGGTGCATATATTTGCATTTTTTGTCGAACTTACATCCTTTTCCTTCTTTTAGGTTTTTACATATTATTGGATGCAGATCTCTGCAATCATCCCATAGCCATCTAAGTATGCACATTTACCATATATTTCATAGTTTTGACATACCTTAGGATGTTTGTAGTAACATCTTTCTCCAAATCTGCAATTCCCTCTTTTCAAAAGGTTGCAGATTTTGTCTTTCTTGTCTATTTTTCCTCTTTCCCGTCATTGTGTAGATCTGGGTAGAGCCTTTTCGGGATTTGCTTTTCTGTTGTCATATCGTAATTTATTTCTTCGTAGGTATGCTGCTTTATTGCCTCATATGTAGTATCAATGAGTATCTCTGCATCCATACTTTTATCTTGTTCTTTGTTTTCCTTATTTTTTTCTGTCATTTCATTTTTGTTTACTTCTCTTCCGTTTTCCTCTTCTTCTTTTTCTTCTTCTTCTTCCTCTTCCTCTTCTTCTTCATCCTCAACTATTTGTACATTCAATCTTGATTTAATAACATTGTCTATCCATGATAGACATGTTTGAACAAAAAATTCTTGTATCTTTTCTCAAATCTTGTATTACCTCAGCACACTGTGGATGGGTCGGAATGTTGCATGCAGCACATTTTCT
>NC_061091.1:56257840-56262840 GCF_015104395.2 Macrobrachium nipponense
CTTTGTGACCTTACCCCTACCCCTAACCCTCCCCCCTTCTCCCTAAAACACCCTGAGGGCCATGCCCCTTCTTCTGCCAGCTCCTCCTTCTCCTCTTGTTCTTCTTAGATGTCTTTGCCATCATCATAATCCGCCAGAGCCTTCGGTCTTTGACTTTTGAATGTTGATGTTGCGACGTCATTTAATATGGACTGCTTCTCTCTCTCTCTCTCTCTCTCTCTCTCTCTCTCTCTCTCTCTCTCTCTCTCTCTCTCTAAGAACCGAATGTGTGATTATTGCGTATTTTTCATAACTTATGGGGTCTATCCTGACCCTACCATACGCTTCAGCACATACATGATTTTTTGGCAACACTAGAGGTATCATCAGTATCCCCATTTGCTTTCAGTATATATGATTGGCAGGAATGCTTAATTAAGTCAAAATTTTCACATGAACGGCCTCACTCTGAATTGTAATTAACATTTCGTTGGTATGGTATTTCATTTTTTATTGCAATCCATTGTTCGATTTTCCTATATAAGATTTCTTCTTATATTCCGTAGACACTTGAGTACGCGGATGCACGATAAGCATCTATACATATTTATATAGATTTACGTTAATTTTAAGATGTCAGCGAGAAAAAATATGAAATGATATCAAGACTTGGTATAATTTTGCTAATTAGATATCATCATAATTAACTAATGCAAAATAAAAGGTCAAGTGCTTTTTCTGGTTATTTGTCTGTTAGTAAATATAAAAATAGCCAAACGATTTAATGATAAACATCGGGCGTCACTCCACAGGAAAGTTAAGCTTCAAGTTGAAGGTTCCTCCACAAGTGAGGCATTTGCTTCAAGTCTGAGTTCACTCGACAAGAAGACACTTGCTCAAGTCGGAGGTCTTTCCACAAGGAAACACTTGTTTTGAGTCGGAGGTTATTCTGCAAGAAAACACTTGCTTTAAATCAATAAATCACTCCACAAGAAAACATTTGCTTCGAGTTGGAGGTTATTTGACAAGAAAATACTAGTTGAATTCAAGTAAGAGGTCACTCCACAAGGAAACGCTCGCTTCAATTTGGAGGTCACTCCAAAAGACAACTCTTGCTTCAAGTTAGAGGTCACTCCACAAGACAATTGCAACACTTGCTTCAAGTTAGAGGTCACTCCACAAGAAAGCACTCACTCCCAAGCCGAAGGTTATACCACAAGCAAGGTACTTGCTCATAGAGTTTATGCATTACCTATATCAATCAAGCACCTTGCTTTGAAGCACGAAGTCGGGGAGCACTCTCTCCCTTGGGTGCTTTGTCAACTGTCTGTGAACAGTCGCCATGATTGATTACGGTCATAACAGCTGTTCTCCTTAATCATGTGACGAACCTTCCCTCACCTTTCTTCTCCCTCCTCCTCCTCCTTCTCCTCCTGCCCCTATCCCCAGTAAGGGGGAAGGAATAGGGCGGGGGGCTACCTACAAGAGATTGGTCACGCTGCGTATATCCCTTTGTGGCTAAAAGTTCTTTTAAGATTAATAAGGTATTCAGAACAAATAAGCATAAGCAGGGCTGCCAACCTGACCAACGGGCTTAACTCATTTAAAAAAAAAAAAATTTTATCATCTGTACCGTGAGAGCTTACCTTCGCGGTAGGACCGTCGTTGTTTCTGTTAAGATCGAAATTTTGACAGCCACATGTCATTGGAAATACTGTTCTGACGTGATTTTGTCTTCATTTGTTGATAAAAAAAACATAATCAGCTCAGAAGTGAAAACTTGACTCATTTTATATTAGTTTCGCACATTAGTCATATGTATTTTAATATACTTCCATATTTCTTCTCAACTAACGTGACGTTTATCTCTGTTTAATTGTGAGTTCTTTTTTGCTGATTTAATGTATTGGTATGAACAGTCTAATCAGCACACAGACACATTTTATATATATATATTATATATATATATTATATATATATATATATATATATATATATATATGTATATATATATGAACAGTTTTTCCCGTCTCGGAGTCCACCATGATTGATCTTCGTTCCATGATTATGTGTGCCTTTTGTTGCACTCTTGACAGCCATATTTGGGCATGAGCAAGATGGCGGCATTGTTTACAGAAGACGTGTAGGTAAATTTAATCTTCTCGAGACCGAAAATGCCGAAGAAAATATTAACTTCGAGAACTGCATGTTACTCTTAGGCCTTTTGTTTCATTTTTATTTATTCATTATCAATAATTTTATGAAAGGAAGTAATTTTCCTAAGAGGAGACTCCAAGTAAATTTTGCTTTGCTGCTTCCGTAATAATAGATTTTTTTCTTTTTCTTTTTCGAGAAGGTGTTTGGGTTTCGAAAGTAAAGTGAGTTCCAAGTAAATGCAACTAATTATTATTCAACTCTTACTACTGCTGCTACTATTAGTACCTCACAGTTTTTAACGTTGATTGGCTGGCGTTGCTGCTCATACGAGGCCTGTTGCTATTACTATTCAAGTCTTTTCATTCTTAGAATTTTTATGGATATCGAAATTGGAGAACCTACCACCATACTACACTACTACTAATACAGCTACTGCTGTCACCGCAGATTCAACTGATACTGCTAGTGTTAACGGCTTGCTACTGAAGATGTTGAATTTAGTGAGTTTTCGATACTATTCTATCCAATCTGCATTTATTTATGAGCTGTATTTTCTTTTCGTTTCCTTACTACTTCCTCCCTGGATACATTTCTGGTGCCACATGAATCGAGAGTAAGTTTAGCTGGTTATGGTTGTGCTCAGTTAATGTATTTCACGCTTATATATATATATATATATATATATATATATAATATATATATATATATATATATATATATATATGTGTGTGTGTGTGTGTGTGTGTGTGTGTGTGTGTGTGTGCGGATACCAGACGATTTTAGTCGCAGGAACATCTCCGAAGGATACCATACGGTGTAAATGAGGTCCTGTTATTAATTGCATTAATGCAAAGAACAATTGTATAAGTGATAAAGTTTATATAATATTATATAATATTATGTGTGCGTTTGATCAGTTGTATTCATTTCTTTCACGTTGTTTCATTTACTGTTTCTATAGTTTGTTTTTTTCCTTCTTAAGGAGGAATTTATTTTCACGTACAGTACTACGTGCATCAAGATGTGATTTGATTATAGGAAATTTAGATGTCTTATGTAATTCGCCAAAAAAAAGGATTTGAAAGTCATTTATTGGTTGATAGGCAAGTTGCTGAATGTTGTGTTCGATTTTGATGTGTACCACGTTACTGATAATGCGTACCCATTACTGTCTACCGACTAGAGTTCAAAGTTCTTTCCAATATGCATCTATCTCATTTTTTTATTTGAATTATTGACTTGTGATTTTATACCATTCCCCTGTAACTTTCATGTGAACATTCCGTCATTAGCAGTAACAATGGTAGTACTTATGGTAGTAATAGTAGCAGGTAGTAGAAGTATTAGTTACCATGAGAACAATGAGACCATATCTCGTCAACACTGTTTTCTTATTCGTCAAAACAAACTATTTAAACGCCTTTATACCTGTAGTTATTTCTAAGCCAGTATTGCACTTATTTCTTTTACTGATAACATTATTAGGTCATCGTCTTGATTAAAATGACCCACCAAAATAAACACCACGTGAGGCCTCTCTCTCTCTCTCACTCTCTCTCTCTCTCTCTCTCTGTCGGTCGGTCGCAACACTCACTCCCACCTTGACTTCCAGCCATACCCGGGACTCACTCACACCGAAAGGAGAGTGCCTGGCAAACGGTCGATCTCTCGAATTCCATAGGTTGAATAGCTCGCCGCTTATGTACCAGACAGTCTGACTTCGTCTGCCGACTGCCGAGACGAAGGAAGTCGGTGGTGATTGGTGGGTGGGGCGGGGAGGGGTGTGGAATGGGACGGGAGAGGGGAAAGTGAGATGATGTTATTCAGTGATCATACATGATTGTATGTAGGTCTCCCCGACCCCTAACATGCCTTCCCCATTGACTGGGGATCCCGGTGTGCTTATGGATATTGACTCCCTTTGATTAAAGCGTGGCGATTTTCTTTTCCTCTCCCCCCCCCCCCCCACCCTCAAGCGTCTCTGATTATTTTAAGACATCTGTGTAGTATCACTCGATTCCACGGAAGAACCACGCAGCGGAATTTTAGTAGCGGTGGGGCATTGGTGGATCATGGGTAGCCTTTATTGTTTCTGTGCTTTGTTGTTTCTGTAATAACGCATTTGCAACGACGATTGTATTCTCCGTGTGGCAGAACATGGGTACGACTCGCCAAGCTGTTTATTTGACCGAGAAGACACCTCTTTGATTGGTTAGAACATGCCTTAGCTGGCTAGATGAATACAAGAGTAGCCAGGTGGCTGTCTTGAGCATAAGGTGGTTTTCGTGGCTGGCGAGAGGGTATTTTCCACATAAGCCAACTAAAGCGGCTTCTTTGATGGTAAGAAACAGCGTCAGTGGATAGTTTGTCGACAATCTAATTGGAAATTGTGCTTAGGCAGCCAGCAAAACGAATAACACTTTGGTTAGAAGCGTGGCAAGATGGATAAAAGAAGAGAGGCTGGCATCCCCTGCGCTTGAGAACTTGGAAGGGGCCTGGGGCCACAAATGCCAGTCCCCTCCCACCAGGGGTACAATGGGGGAGGGGAGTATGTTGAGGCAGGAGGGGGGAGGAAGGGAAGGTGGATGTACGATGCTACGCCGCACGATAACAGCTCTCGCTGTGGATCCTTACTGACCCCATCCTCTCTCTAGCAACCTCAGACCACTACTCACGCCCTCAACACCCTTCTCCAGCCGCCCTTATTTCGCTCACGCCCCCTTGCACGCCCGAGAGAACACGTAAAATAAAGGTGGAAGGCGTGTGGTGGTGTTAAGGAACAGGGCGCGGCTGGCTGGGTATCGCACGACGTCCATCTCTTGCCCCAGTGTAATACCCTTCAGCAGATAAAGCCTTGCATATTA
>NC_061091.1:56265340-56275340 GCF_015104395.2 Macrobrachium nipponense
GGGCTCCATATAGAATTATTTCTTAATCTCTCAAGTCGTGATGTATTATGCACATTATTAAAAATATCGCCCTTTTTATTCAAGTTCTGTAATTCAAGTATTTTATATGTGACGGATATTTAAATCTGATACGACCGTAAAATTTAATATATTACGCAAATCAAGATTTATTTGTATTGTATCACTTATATGGAATTTCTAACATCCTTTAGTTTTCATCAGAGGAGAGAAAGAAGTCAATTAATTTTATCTCCACTGATGTAGATAACCTTGCAACAATGGGGAGAAAACTGCATTATTTATTCTTTTTATTCTGCATGGTCATCGAACTATATTGAGTTTGTTACGTCATTCTGTTTCGCTTGAGTAAAATAAGTTCTTTAGGGAGGGGGTGACCAATACTAGGGAGGGGTTAAGCAATACTTCCAAAGTCCACAATTTTATGTATTAAGTAAATCCCTTTTACTCTCGTCCGTTAGCCATCTGTTTCAACTTTTATCATGATTTTAATGTTTTCAATATTACTCAGCTTCATGAATTATCTCGTATTCTTTTTACTATGATATCAGATCAGGATAAGAAAACTACATTTCGGTGTTGTAATACAGTGGCACATTCTGCTGATCTCTGATACTCTTCACATCAGTTTTGAAATCTAAATTCCTCCTACTTTCGCAGACGAATTTCTCAGAATATTTTGAACTTTTAATAGTGTACCTGTATAATAATAGTGTCATTGCTGGCTCTTTTCAGTAATATAAAAGATCGCTTTTAGTCCGAAATCAGATAAAACGGTTATCCCGGAAACATGGTCACTTATGAAATAAATAAACAGGTATATAAATAACATCATACATCGAACCCATTGTTTCTTAGCAACTTTCCATTCCACGCAAAAGGCCAAGTGCAAGTTTAACCTGCTCGGTGAACTATGAGGAAGCGAATCCCTTCCCTAAACAGCCATGGTCCTCCTTGACCCAAAGGGAAGCAGAATGAGTTCCTTCTCGAACTCCAAGGACATGATGATGCCCTACAACCGCCGCTCCCCCCCCCCCCCCCCCATATTTCCTTACCCCCTGTGGCCTCAACTACCCCAACCGGATGTCCAACTATTTCACTGTGGGTTCACTCACACCCGTTACGGCAAAGGCCTCTCTCCCTCAATGGGCAATTGAACCTGTGGCCCGGGATGGGTAAGGCAGTTGAGGTGGAGGAGGGGGAGGGGTTACGGAATGGAACGCTGAATTTAGGGGGATGGGCATCGCTGGAATTTTGGGGAATGTGGGTAGCAAATATTTTTTCTGTGAGAAGTTTGTTTATCTGTCAATCCATTAGTGTCCTTTCTACTACTGTGCTACGCCCTTTCTGTATGTAAACGCCTCATTACAGGGTCATTCTGCATATTGATAACCTAAAACAAATACTGAAGTACTGTTACATCGTAAATTATTTATTTCGAATTTTTCATAAATCAAGGCAACATTTTACTGCTCTTAGCTCCAACAGTTTTTGCATTAGTTCCTCAGAGATTCTTTGCATATGGTTGACGTCGTCCATTGACGGTTGAACGACCCTGTATTATTCTAGCAACAGCGATACGTAACCATAAGCAATATAGCCCTCTTCCGATTCCCCATCGAACATATTAATGTGTCTCTATTCTTCTATATTCGTGTGAATTAGTTTAGGTATTCCTTTATAATTTTATATCTGAAATTCAATGCGTTTCATCAAACTCATGTTTATTGCTCTTACTTATACAGCCTTTTGCAACTCCCTTTATCCGGTTGAAGGTGCGGGGGAATGCAGTGAAATTATACCCTTTCCGTTCGTCTTCAGCGTTTTTATTGTTACTTTTGATCTTTCTGAACTTTATATTCACGTTAAGTCAGGCTCTTTTCTCCGCACTGCTTAACTCGAAGTCCGTTTCTTTGCTCCTTTATTTCCAGACATAGAACGGAGTAAGTCGCGATTCATGTGTGCGCGAACACATTTTCTGCCCAATTTTTTTGTTACATTTCTCCAAAATTCTGTTTTTTCGGATGTTTCATGATCACTTAACCAAGCAAAGGCTAAAGTACCTTTGCGCACATATGTATATTTCTTGCATAAGAGAGAGCTCAGATGGTGACCAGTGATGGTGTGCAGAACTAATAAATAGGCATTTTCACAAATGTGCATCTTTATTTATTTTACTACATAAAATGCAATGCGTACTCATATATATTTTCTCTGTGTCTCAGGGTATTATACACAACATTCAGACTTGCAGTCGGCCAAGCCAGCCTCTGTTGCCACTGACTTCTTTCTATTAAAATGCAAAAAGGTGTTTTGATGCGAGGTTCGGGATTCGAAACGGTATATGGTGTTCCAAGGTTGTGAACTTGCTGGATCGAAACGGGAACAAAAACAATAATAATAAATTGATCAAACTTTTATTTCCAAACATATGCACTGTATATTATGCAAAAAAATGTATCTTATATATATATATAGTAAAGGCCTCAAAATTAAAATAATAAAAGAGGACACCAAGATCTTTTGTGTTATTTCAACACATTTTTGAGGTGTAATGGTAGCAATAGCAAAGGCAAGTTACAAAGCAAACACAGAATGACATAAAAATACTGTCAAAATAATGGAACCAAGTTAAAAATTTGGTCAAAAGCAAAGACCAGTTCAGCAGGTGAATATACAAAAACATACTAAATCTTTTTGACCAGAAAAGGCGTCGAATTTATATGTACCTCGAGGTGCACTTGGTTCACTAGAATATTTTATGAAAATAAATTCAGTGACATTTCTCTTAAGTGATGTAAGAGAGCCTCAGCCCATTCCGTGTGAATTCCATAGTTTAACTATTTCTATGTCATAATATGCATTTGACCTTAATCCTGTCCTTGCTCTTCATTTATGCAGTTTAATCCTGGTCTCAAGTCCGTTACCAGATTGTTCGATACAGGAGGAGCTGCAGTTCGGCGGAAAATCATATAAATACAGGCATAAGAAACTGTAAGGAAATTTTTTTATCATTATAATTTTTTAGAGTATTTGAAAAACGAACGTTTTTTTTTATCATTAAAAGGTCTCTTTTGTAGTCACGCAATAATTTTTTTTATACTTTTTATAATGCATTTAGCAAAAAATTAAGGTAATCCAACTACTTCGAAATGTTAAATGCATTTAGTATCTTCTTAAGGATTCTAAGAGCTGAAAAACACACACACACACACACACATATATATATATATATATCCCCATAATAAATCTATGTATGAACCTCATTTTTATACCCACATCCCTTTATTATTTGGAACTAATGACTATAAAAATACATTCACTTCTAGGAATGCTCCAAATGCTCTAAAGACCTGGGGCTTTATCATTATTATTATTATTATTATTATTATTATTATTATTATTATTATTATTATTATTATTATTATTATTAATTATTTAGAATCTACAGGTCACATTCACTCGATGCATATATATATATATATATTTTTTAAATTAGGAAACAGCCACCTCTTAATTTCGTTATTTCCTTACACTTTTTAAGTACGTTTACTACTGTGAGCACTCAATCCGAACGAAAAATATACAAACTCTCGCTACAGATGGTTTGAATTTCTTTGTATAAATCCAATTCTAATTCAGTATTTACAGTAGTAAGCGTGTCCAAAAAGTGTAAGAAATCGAAAATGTAAGGTTTGTGATTTTTTATTAATTGTTATATTATTATACTGTTTTTGATGTTTGCGACATTAGTGTAAAATATCATACAAATTTACCTACAAGTTTCCATTTATTTAGTCCATCAAATCTTGCTGTATTAGTAAAGGAAATCTGTATATTTATATTTTTTTGAGTGAACATTCCAGTCAACTCAGTCCCTTAAGAGTTTATGATCCCTTATCCAATCCAGTAGCATGGAACATTGGCAATTTTATCACTATAAAAAATGCAACATTATCCTAAGTCGAACTAAGAAAAACGTGGGAATATTTCAGTTGGAATGATATGTAGTTCAGAAAAGAACAACAGAAGCATCAGAAATACATGAAACAGAAATGGTGCGTTGAAAATGTCGTAGTTATTGTTCTTTGCATTCATTCAATGTGTACTGAGGATATTTTGTTAAAGAATATAAATGCTAAATTAAAGATAACTACTTGTGTTCGTGTCGAAATCACTGATACTTTATGGTCTGTCTTTTAACTAGAGAGAAAGATAAGATAGCAAAGGAGTATTAACAAGATGTAAGTTAGTGTTAAAGCCTCATACAAATGAGTACCCATTCATCTTTTATTGTTCTGTACATGTTGAAATAAAAATCATGAAAATAAAATCAGGATCATTACTTTGAGAGGAATTGAAATCCCAGATACGGAGTTTGTAATTAAAAATCAAGATACGTATTAGGGGTGGGATTTAAACCACTTGATGTTGATTGAAAGAATTGTGCATCTGTACAGTTCATGTTTCCTATGGATTTTAACCTATATTTTGAAAGAATTACATGAAAATAAAATCCAGATCTTTACCTAGGTGTGCATTGAAATCGCTGATATATAAAAAAATTATCAGAAAAAAAAAGACCTAACTACAATTTCTGAGAGACTCGTATAGTAAGCAGTAAACAAAATGTCTAATAAGCTTTATTTCTTTATCGAGTTCCACCTACATCAGGGGAAGGACGACTAAGCGAAACACGCTCCTCGTCATAGCATTTTTATGAGAGTCGGTCATCCCGGTCTCTCGAAGCGTAAGATGTTACCCAGTCTAGCTTGTAAAGCCGGCGGAAGGCTGCCGATATTCGCTCGCGAGACCCGTGCAACCAACAGGGAGATGCTGAAACTCCGCCCACTTTTTTATGTTACTTGTTGCTCTGTGCTTCAGGAGAGGCAGCAAGGATTATTTCTCCCTTTCATGTCTTATGTGAGCGGCGACGGTTAGCAAGGCCACCTTTCCGAACCGTCGGTCGCTTGGAAACTATTTCCCATCTTTTTTTTTTCTTTTTTTTTTTTTTTTTTCAGGTCGTTTCCTCAGATCCAATTTATGTGACACGTGTTTGGTACAAATGGTTGGTTTGAGAACTTTAGCTTATGAAAAAATCTTGTATTTTCAGATGGGCTGTAATGAACCGAAACTATCCTTTTGAAAATATTAGTAAGAGAATGCAGTTTTTCGAATTTAGTCATGGATGATGTTGATAGTATGAATTATGGATATTTACTTTCTACATTAGGTATAAATATGATTGTAATACCTATTATTAAAAAAGATGTCAACGATAAGTCTTGCAAAGCAATTATGGATCGATTGACCGCTTTCATGCAACAGTTGATGGAAAAATAACTCTCAATTTAATCATAGGATACAAAAGATAGAGAAATTAGATTTATAGAGGTAACACGTATTTTTAACGTCGTTTTGTAAATTTTAAGAGGACAAGTGGTGGTGTGCACATTTCTACACATCGTATTTCATAGAGAGAGAGAGAGAAAGAGAGAGAGAGAGAGAGAACAATACTTTGCCGTACATGTAGTCCATATGGACGAGCAGTCCAATTATTTGTCTCTGCCGACTCAAAATTAATTTAAAAAAATAAATTCCCAGTACGTTAATGATGTTGAAGGTATAAATAATGAAACAAGCTATAATCTTTTCGTATTTTGTCACAGCACAATATTTCCCTCTTTGCGCATGTTAATAGTAGGAAACCAATAAAAAATAGTATAGGTCCCCTAAGGGACAATAGAGGAAACCTGTTGAACTCAGACTTGGAAAAAGCAGAGTTATTGAGAAAGTTTTTTACTAGTTTTTTTCACAATTTAAAACACTACCTCAATACCGGAACCTGCTATTAAATAAGGGGTGGCAGAACCGTTGGACAAAATAATATTTACAGAAGAGGACATTAATAACCTAATATACAAACTCAACAAGTTCAAATCTCCTAGCCCGGATGAGATTCGTCCAAGAGAAATTAAAGAGCTAAAAGAGGAGATAGTTCCTCACCTATATAAACTACAGAAAATGTGCAGAGCAACGAAAGGCACCGAAAGGATGAAAACTAGGTAATGTGCCCCCAGTTTACAAAAAAGGTCCAAGAGAAGAGCCGGGAAATTATAGACCAATCTGTCTAACGTCGATCGTTTGTAAGATTTTTGAGTCCATAATTGCAGAACAAATTGTGGATCACATTGATAGAAACAATTTGTGGTAAAACAACCAACACGGTTTCAAACAAAACAAAACCTCTTGGAGTTTTTCCATAACATGCTTGGTATTAACAACAGTAGTAAAGCAATTGATCTACGCTACTTAGATTTCCAAAAGGCCTTTGACAAAGTTCCTCACAAGAGACTAATGGCAAAATTTAGAGGTTTATGAATTGTAGGAGAAATAGCAGACTGGATCGAAGACTGGCGAAATTATAGAAAACAGAATCGTAATAAATGACATTGATGTAGGCTTAACTAGCAGGATAGCCAAATCTTCAGATGACACCTAACTAGGTGTAAATGCAGCAGAACGAAAATACAGTGGAAAATGTAAGAAATTATCTAAGGAAAATAGGAAAGTAATCAAAAAGATGGCAAATGCCTTTTAACTTGGATAAATGTAAACTTTAGCAAATAGTAACAAACAACCCTCATGTCAACTACATGTTGCTTAGGATTGACATAAATAGTGTAGAACAAGAGGACCTTGGAGTTATTATTACCGAGGACTTAAAATCCACAAAACAGTACATAAAAGCTCAAAAGAATTCACAGAAACACGTGGGATATATACAGAGGCAGTTCAAATACAGAAACAAGGAAACGGTGCTGCAGCTCTATACATCAATAGTTAGACCTCTTCTTGAATATGCAGTACAGTTTTGGCCACCAACACTAAGAAAGGACATAAATAGATTTGAAGGGTACAAGCAAGAGCCACAAAGTTAATTCCATTCATCAGGCAAATATGTTACCAAAGACGACTCGAAAGCTGAACACGTATGGCTTAGAAACACGACGATTGCGAGGACAACTAATAGAAACATTCAAAAGGTTGAAAGGCATAACAAAATTAGACAGTAACCTATTTACGTTAAACGGAAACCAGACAAGAAATAATGGATGGAAAATAGAACTGAAGAGATACAATACATCCCATTGTGGGAAATTCTTTACATACAAGATATGTGACACATGGAATAAACTGCCATCAGAAGTTGTAAACAGCAACAGTGCGGAAGAGTTTAAAAGAAAGCTAGACAAAATCATTAGGACAGTGTGAATGGATAGTAAAACCTGCTCCAGGAGATAAGTGAGCACACGATGTCTCCTCAAATGGACTAATAAGTCTTTGAGACATCATAATCCTTGTAACTCTCTCTCTCTCTCTCTCTCTCTCTCTCTCTCTCTCTCTCTCTCTCTCTCTCTGTTGATTCCTTCTTTATTCATCCCCACTCGTAAGGCTTCGCATCATCCCCTACTTCACAACAGCCTGCACCTGGTCGAACAAAGCAATGTTGCAGGTCTTTTACAGCAACAAGTTAGACAAAGGCAGGTGGTTCGTATACGACATTGCAAAATAATGAATTTAGTGATGAAAAGCAATGATTATAAACAATCAAACAACTTGAAAAATCTTCAAAACGTAATAACAAATAGATGATGTATTATATGACCATCATATATACAGGAATAATAAACGGGAATATATGAAAACTAGCATTGAAAATGAAGTATCTATGAAGAACACTTATACAGGATACAGAAATACATGAATAACAATAAAGCACTGAAATAATAGTAAGGCATGAGGAGAAATATAACACAATAAAAGTTTATGTTGACAAGGATACCAAATAACAAGATGTTTTCGACCGTCATGGCAGCAGTTAATATAAATGAAATAAATAGTGAATACTGCGTGCTTCGGTTGGAGTGTAGCTAATTTTACTTTAGCACTGTATATGAAAACCGATAAAAAAATATGAAGTTCATGATTTGCATTTATTGGGTCTCCATTTTTAATATTCGGCTCCCTATTCTGATTTTTATAGCATTTTAAAACCCAGTCAACCTGTCTTCCACGTTATTATTATTATTATTATTATTATTATTATTATTATTATTATTATTATTATTATTATTATTATTATTATTATTATTATTATTATTATTATTATAGTTGTTGTAGTCATAATTATATATTCTAGAAAGTACCATGAAAACACTTACAATATTATATTCAAGAGCAATATTCCACAGTACAGAAAATTCTCGCAATTGCTATTGAAAAGCGTTTACTAATAGCATTAGCCATTTATAGCAGTTCAGTCCAGTGAAATTAATGCATGAGTGTAAGGAGATTTTCCCCATACGTCTTTTTTTAACATTTATTTTTCACATTGGTAGAAATTTACATGGAAAGAGTCTGAAGACTCATTGCATGGCAAGCTTTTACGTAATAGAATAATCATGCGCGAGTGAAATTACAGAGAACCATATATGCGAAGATAAACGGCAATGTAAAGCAGAAAAACCAAGGCATTATTTCATGAACCTTTCAAACAGCATCTAAGCCTGTCTCAAGCATGCATGGTGATTCTGTTTCCACCAACATTTCAATTCCGTTCATGTTATTAGACGTCTGCAAGGAATTTTTATTCCTGGCATTCTGTTTCATCCAGTGACCGCAGAATTTTCTGAGAAATTGAACACGAAAGAAATATGCAGGTGACAGCTCTGTCTTTAGGTAATCCGGCTCAAAATTAATTCCATCGTTTTGTACATTTTACAAGTTTATCAAAGTGTAATAAATGATTTTATCTTGGAATCCGATTAAGGTTTTGAATTTCCTCATTTTACATGATTTTCCAGGCCTAGTAGAAGTCAGTATTATCCTTAAATCCCGATTAGGATTGAATTTCTTCGATTTATAAGAATGTTAATGCATTAATCCGGTTCTGATAAAAGTCAGCTGGGCTGGATGGCATCGGCTACGTTGATAATGGATGAAAAAGATTCACCCGTGATTCCTCCAAGAAGTGATTAAGGAGACCCTCCCCTCAGACCTTCACCCCCCCCCCCCCCAACAAGATAACGATCGGCCCTAATTGGATGATCGAGTGGTTTTGATATGTGCATTTCGCTCCCTTTATTTTTCTTCATATTTTAGAAGAGAGAGAGAGAGAGAGAGAGAGATCCCACGCACGTAGTAATAGTGCCAACATAACTTCACCGTTCGGGTTTGACTGCACTTTCCGGAGTACTACTTTGTCTGAATGTGCATTTCACAGTGAATACGTACATTGTACATCCTCTCTCTCTCTCTCTCTCTCTCTCTCTCTCTCTCATGCCTAATTTTATTCATGTATTCACACTCTCGTTTTTCCCCTGTACAGCTTTCATTTATTCATGCCACTCACGTTATTGCTTTCAGTCTTATGCCCGTTACTTTCTCTCTCTCTCTCTCTCTCTCTCTCTCTCTCTCTCTCTCTCTCTCTCTCTTGTGAAAACCGAAGGAGAGAAATGGCTTGCGCTGGATGGCAACTGCGCAGCCACTGCCGCGAAATCCCTCGTATTCTTCAATTGGCCGAGGTGATAGAGTGAGGGGCTTATCTGTAAGGTTTACATGATGGCTGCCTTTGTGCCTCGCATTCGGGTATCTGTGCCTGCTTGCATTTTGCCTGCCACATGCCTCGGGCACCAATTAGGAGGCTATATGTCCTTGTCTCTCTGTCTAAGCGTTGTTGCGCTCCCTGATTTTCTTTTTTCTTTTCTTCCTCTTCTTCTTCTTCTTCTCCTCTCTATCTCTTCCTCCCGTTCCTCATCTTATTTTTTTATTTATTTATTTTTTTTTTTTTTGCCTGTTATGTCCCGAAAGGCGTCAGACGAAAGCCTGTTGTTGTCGCTCTTTGCAGCATGTAATTTGACGTTGCTTGGCGCACCTTTCTGCGCCAAGGATTTATAATTTGCTTTATAATGTATTTCCC
>NC_061091.1:56280340-56287840 GCF_015104395.2 Macrobrachium nipponense
TAATATAATAATAATAATAATAACTAATAATAAATAATAATAATAATAATAAAATAATAATAATACATTTCTTTTTTTTAAATTAAGCCATTCCCTCCTAACAGCGGGTGACTCCAGAAAAAACCATAAGTCACTACAGCATCCATCCATACTTTAACTGCTGAATTAAGGCTGAACCCCTTATGCAGATAACTTTCATTGCTAATGATACTTGCAATTTCTCTTAATATGATATAAAATATCAACAGCGATTTACTTGCTCGACTATATAATTATATATTCGCAGAGTAAAATGTTAATATGTTTGGACTACAGAATCATCGAAGAGTTTAGTCTTCGATGAAATAATAATAACATATTCTTCTTGTCACATTTACTTGCTTTATGTACGTGTTAGTCTTAGGCCATAGAGAAACTAGCTTTTACTTTTCCAGTGAAATTCGAACCCTCTCATGGAAAGGTAAGTTTGTTTATAATGAAGGCAATCTAAAAAAATTATGTGGAAATCGAGAAGTGAGGAGGCCTTTGTAGCTTAATTAATAATAATAATAATAATAATAATAATAATAATAATAATAATAATATGTATTTTGGTAGAAGACCCTCTTTTAGGCAAATACTGTTAAAAAGGATGGCAGAATTAAGAGAGTTGATTTTATATATCGTTTTTTCTATTTTCCTTACAACTCACTTCTCAGGCTCAGCGATGTTTCTGAGTAACTGGCCGATATTCATATTGGGAATTTTCAAAAAATTGTAAATGCTGAAGGTAATCTTTTATTAGAACAGGATATCTGATCCAGGTCAAGCAGGGGTCATCGTCAGTGCCGGTATTATTCCGTAAGCGTAGTTCAGTTCGGGCCGGGGTCGTCTTTGGTTTAAGGGTTGGTATTGGTGCTGGTATAGCTGGTATAGCATTTACAATTTTTTGAAAATTCCCAATATGAATATTGGCCAGTTACTCAGAAACATCGCTGAGCCTGAGAAGCGAATTGTAAGGAAAATAGAAAAAACAATATATAAAATCAACTCGCTTAATTCTACCATCCTTTTTTTACCATTATAATAATAATAATAATAACTTTATTACGGCAATGAACCATTAAATAAATAATATTGTTAGTATATCAGGTAAAAAGTAACTGGAGTAAAATCATAAAATAATTAGAAAACTTAATTGGGAAACCAAAGATAAACAATGACCCCGTGTTTGGAAATAACGTGTCAATATGAAACTGGCGTTGAATTAAACCTGCACTGTTGGGAAACGTCAGATAATAAAAAAAGAAAGTCATTTAGTTTTGTATACGCCACAGATATAATTATTATTAAAGGGGTTTTTTCATGCCACTGCAGCTGCATCAAATGAAACCTCACTTACTTTCATACCAGTTATATATGAAACTATATATAAAACCAATATACCATGGCGGACCATTTTTAGATTTTTCAGTGCCCTAGCGTCCCCTGACCTAAGTACTTACAGTAGTTATATTCAATCAATCCTTTTAGATCAAAATCGTGATGGTATTTTAAACGCACTTCCCATACATTTCCCGAAATTTCTGAGAATATCATATTGAATTTAGGGAAAGTTATTTCAGGTTACAGCGGAACTATGAGACCTCGTAATTGAAAATACAGTCGTGCTGTTATAATTTTAGAATAGATGTGACGGAGGCCTGTCAAACTTGTAAACTAGGGTCACTAACACAAAAGCAGACACAAACATACACGCGTGCGTACACACACACACACACACGTTAGCGAGGTAAACTGTTGATTCTGGTCATTACATGGACGGGTGACCACCAAGATCCATAGGACCGGACAAGGGCATTGCAACCATAACCCATAAAAAAACTTAAATAGTTCAACCACGGAGCCATAAACCTCAGACTTCTTATAGAATGCGGTCCATGAAGGTGACAAGCAAGTCATCTGGGATAAGTCTGCTAACTCCTTTCTCTGCACTCGTTGCAACTCACCACAGTCGACTACTAAACTAGATTGAAAATAAAGGATATGAACAAATATATCTCATATCTAGTTTACGTTTTTAATGTCATCATACTAACTCTCAATTTCTATTGTACTGACAATGAAACTGAATCCTGGTCAGCCTAATCTCCGTTGCATTCGACACTGCCAAGCGGCTGCACATCTTCCATATCAAATCGGTCAATCAATCTCTCCGCACTAGATTTTGTTTTAACCGCAAGTCTACAGGACGGGAGGCATTTGTTATCTGATATCAAATGGGAAAAGAAGGTAAAAGAAGACATTAGTACGTTGTTTTTATACTGTCATCTTTCTTTCCGTCTCGTATTATTTTAATTGAGTAGACTTCTGTAATTTAGTGTAAAGTGACAAAAATTTTGAGATGTTTAGGGAAGAAGCAATATGGGTATGGTTTGTAGCACCAAGCTTAATCGTTCTTTCGTTATTCTGCATACAAGAAAAAAATGCACAATCGATGATTTATATTGATCATAATATTTGAATGCAAAAGTATTTTACACTGCTTACTGGCAACTATATAAGAAAATAAAAAATTCGTGAGCTAATACTTGTTTAAAAACTAATTGTGCAATTTTCCACTAAGTCTCAAATGCTAACGCCTCCAAAAAGTGCATTCAATTTGGTCATCATTTATCATTTCCTATGAAAAATGACATTGCCATTGAAAACGATGTAGGGAAATGGAGAGCATTTGACGTGAAATTTATTAGTCATATTCACTTGATGCATATGATCAAGCACAACGACGACTTGCAGTGAAATTGCCGTTTCCTAATACACTTAGGTACATTTTCCACTAAAAAAACTTGACATCTGATTTGTGAGTATTTCAAGCAACTCCTCTCCCTCCCCGCCAGGATTCGAATTCCTGCCAGGTGAGACAGTAGTTCGGTACAAAAGCCGACTTGCTATAACAACGCAAGCTGGTTATACCCAACGGAATAAATATTATTATATAATTTAATATATATTATTATTATATATATATATATATATATATATATATATATATATATATTATATATATATATATACACCTTGGTTATACGTAGCTCTGAATGGCCTGCCCTCTAACCTGAGTTCGAATCCTGTCATGTGAGGCGAATTTGTTGTCATTCTTTTTGTCGTATTTCAAGGTTTTCACTGAAGAACGTATTGAAGGGTTTAATATTTTATTTATCCAGCAGCGTTTCATGAACTTAGGATACATAGTGAACTCGGTGAAATCTTGCATTGCAGTTGATACTGTAACAAACCGGATCACGGTCTGATGTGGAATCGAGAAATAAAGAGTTCATCGTGTGTGGCGGTTGTATTTACATCTGTGTGTATGTGTTTAGGTAAGCGTGGCATGGCCGCGTTGTAAAATCTAGAGGACCTTCACCTCCTTGCGTTGATAACTCATCGTAGCCAGAATCCTGAAGAAGTCCTTCACTCCTTCATGCTGACATTAAAAGTGACTCTACGTCCCTCATACATTTCATCCTGTACTTCTTACGGTCGTGTCAGATTCAAGGAGGAGGAGGAGGAGGAGGAGAGGAGGCAGCAGCCTAAACAAGAGAGGGTTTTAGCACGGTGGGTTCTCTCTCTCTCTCTCTCTCTCTCTCTCTCTCTCGGTCGTGGGGTTGTAGAGGAGCCCCGAGATAGGTTTTTGGATGGTAGGGTGGTGTGGATGGGGCAAAGGGTAGGGGACAGGGACCTCTCTCTCTCTCTCTCTCTCTCTCTCTCTCTAGCGTGGAGGTTGCTGGTATGCGAGACGACGGGTAGGGACGATGAAAATAGAGTGTTTGGCAACGTTGGGGGCGGCTAACGCGGTTGGGTACCGAGCCTCCCCCCCCCCCCCTCCCCCCCCGACCCCCCTCCTTGTTCTCTCTCTCTCTCTCTCTCTCGACTTGCTGAGTTGAGCCGACTTTGCTGTGGCGGCTGCTGGTGCTGCTGCTGTGGCGATGGTGCTGGTGGTAGGCTATAGCTGGGCCGACTGCCTCATCTTGTGCTTCTTCTTCTTCTTCGGCCTCACCCACACCTTCCAACACCACCAACCACCTTTGCTGCTGCTGCTGCTGCTCTCTCTCTCTCTCTCTCTCTCTCTCTCTCTCTCTCTCTCTCTCTCTCTCTTGATTACTTATGGTTTTGGATAGTTGCTTTCTCTCTCATCTCTAGTGTCCCTCCAGATGAATGCCAAACTGATGATGGCTCTGGTCTCTTACTCATTCTAGAATTACAAAATAAGAGAGAGAGAGAGGGAGAGAGAGAGAGAGAGAGATGAGCTGACTTCATAGGTCCTTTATGAGAGAGAGAGAGAGAGAGAGAGAGCTGACTTCGTAGGCCCCTTATCATCACAACCACGACTCGTATAACCTCTACGGTAACCACAACTACTCCCCCCTTCACTCACCAACAAACACATCCCCCCTTTCTTACCCTGATATCCTTCCGTCACATCTTTCAACACCGACCCCCCCCCCCCACACACCATCCACTCCCCCATCACCCTCCCTCCTGTATCCATAACACTGTCAATGACCATAGTGGCTGTCACGGGCACTTTTATTTTTACATTAAATCAACGAGATCTATTTTCAATGAGAGACTTCAGTCTTTTCCATTAAAAATTGAGAGAGAGAGAGAGAGAGAGAGAGAGAGAGAGAGAGAGAGAGAGAGAGAGAGAGAGATTATTTAGCGAAAAACGTTTGAAATTTAAAAAATTATAGTGTTAAATTTATTAGAATTTATATTTGTAAGAGAGAAAGAATAATGTTGACATACTGAATCGATTAACGCTATTTTAAAGAGAGAGAGAGAGAGAGAGAGAGAGAGAGAGAGAGAGAGAGAGAGAGAGAGAATTTGCGTGCAAACTAAAATAGAAAAATTGGAATGGTGAATGGAATTAAAGTTTTTAGAGAGAGAGAGAAAATTTGCGTGCAAACTAAAATAGAAAAATTGGAATGGTGAATGGAATTAAAGTTTTTAGAGAGAGATGACGAGGAGATGGAGAGAGAGAGAGAGAGAGAGAGAGAGACAATTTGAGTGCAAACTAAAACACTAAAATTGGAATGGTGAATGGAATTAAAATTTTTCAGAAAGAGAGAGAGAGAGAGAGAGAGAGAGAGAGAGAGAGAGAGAGAGAGAGAGAGAGAACAGTCCGTCCAACCGCGAAGACCCTTCTTCTATCCCATTTATTCTCTCCATCTATCTATCCATAATTGCCGAAAGGGTCCATTTGCTGTAATCTTTTCTTGTCCCAACATCTTTATTATTTCTCATAACACCAACTCAATATTGCTACCAACATCCATTATGCCAACGGCATTATATTTGATGCCTGTTCTCTTAAACATACCGTGTCTGTTTGCGTGTGTGTTGGTATGCAACCTCTTAAACACGTTTAAATTTTTATACTGTACGATACAAATTTAAAACACACAGACATATCTATCTATCTATATATGTGTATGTATGTGTGTGTGTGTGTGTGTGTGTTTGTACACAGAAGAGCACAGCCTCTGTCACTCATTCAAGTTCTTCAAATTTTTGCTTTTCATCATTCCTGGAAATTAAAACCACTTGGCTGACACAGTCAACTGCCAGCGAAGATCAAAATTATTTCTACCAACAACTATTCAATTAGCTGACGTCATGACAGCTAGGAGTCGTCAGTAACTGGAACTTGATCAGTAGTACGGATGTTTGAATTAATCTGTTTTTATTCTTAAAATATGGTGCCCTAAAGTTTTTAAAATGTTTAATCATCTAGGAGAATGCATTACACACACACACACACACCACACACACACACACACATATATATATATAGTATATATATATATATATATATATATATATATATATATATATCATATATATATATATATATATATATATACAGTATATATATAAATATAAAATATATATATTAATATATATATATATAGATATATATATATATATATATACATATATATATAGTGTATATATATATATACATATGTGTGTGTATGTATTAATGTGAGTGTGTAGGTAGTTATGTCTATAAATGCACTGTACGCCGATCCATCAATCCTTCAGGTACTCGTCAACTGTTTTCAGCGAGCGACCAGTTTGTCTGTCCGTCCGTCTCTCGGGGCGATGGTTTGAGGGGGAGGGGGACGGGTGGATTTACTATCGGCAACTAATGCTGTAATCATTAGCATTGGCCATAATTATTAATTATTAAGGATTAATTATTAAAATGGATAATAATCTGTAATTAATAAATAAGTCGGTATTACGAAGAATAATAGCAACGCTCCCCGCTGCATAAATATTTAAGGGCCATTACTGATTACTATCCTGACTATTACTGATTACTGTCCTTGGCCATTAACGATGAGTGATCATCCAGAAGGCTTTTCATGGGAGTTGCAGTAGTAGTAGCAGTCGGTGCCTAGCCGTTATAACGACTCGGCAGAAGAACCAAAAAGATTCAACAAATTATATCGTGCGGAAATAATGTGTAATCCATCAAGTGCTTGTGCCAGGAGATCAAATGCCGATTTCGGAGGGATCCAGACGAGAGGCTCTCTCGCTCGCTAGGCTTCTTTTACACGATGAGGCGCAGCCATGAAAAATGAGAGACAGACAGACAGACAGACAGACAGAAAGTAACTTGTTGAGAGAGAGAGGATAAACTTTAGAAAATCAAATCTCAAGTATATCTCAAATGAGAGAGAGAGAGAGAGAGAGAGATTAAAGTTTAAGAAAATCAAATCTCAAATGAATGAATGAGAGAGAGAGAGGGGAGGATAGCGAGGAGAGAGACGAGAGGCTGAGAGAGAGAGAGAGAGAGGAGGAAGAAGAGAGGAGGAGAGAGAATAAACTTTAGAAAATAAAATCTCAAGTATATCTCAAACGAGAGAGAGAGAGAGAGAGAGAGAGAGAGAGAGAGAGAGAGAGAGAGAGAGAGAGAGAGAGAGAGAAATAGTGTGCACGTTGAAACTTTTTTCAAGTTAATGTCGATTGTGCTTTAAAACTGAGGATAAATTTTCATAGGTAGAGATGATGTAGTTTTAAAATTAGACAGAAAAAGTTAGCTGAACTATGATTAAAAGAAATTATTATGAGACGAACCCTGATCAGACTTCTAAGGTTTTGCAGGCACCTTTATCACATGCAAAACTTCAAATTAAGTACTTGATTTTCAAAGGTTTAAGGCACATGCCTTACGCTTTATTGTGCAGTATGTTTATTTAGTAGTGAACATTTCTAACATCAACAGGTGCCAAATTTCAAGTCGAAAAAGAAAATATAAATCTTCGTCAATTAGTGTCAAAGTTTTAAACGGTTACCAATGAAAGCTTCAGTTCGTGCATCACTGATGACGATATATTCTTAGTATGACTATTCATTTTGCGTTCTTATATAGAGGCCAGTGGTGAGAAAGACTGGTCTAGGGTTGGACGACGTAGTCTATCGTTGTTATTCACTGAAGAATAAAATATG
>NC_061091.1:56290340-56320340 GCF_015104395.2 Macrobrachium nipponense
ACATGTTGAGATTCACAAAATTCCATGAACTTCAAGCCCTCACCTTTTCTCCCCAGTGATTTTTGTGGTGAAGAGCCAAGACGGGCAAGGCTCTCTAAGCAAGCCCGGATCTTCTGAAGTGATGAGAAACCGCCATCTTGAATAGAGGCAAGTCACGGGAATGCAACTATCCACCACCCTCCCTCCATCAATTAATAAATGAATGAATAAATAAACAAACTGGCAAACCTAGTGAAAATCTTTGTCGATACCTGAACGAACACCGCCCCCCAACCCAAACCCGCCCCCCGACTTCCAACTGAGAACACCACGAACCCATCGGTTATTCTTAATTCCCGAAATGACTTCTTTACACAAACCATATTTTTCCCTTCCGCTTCCCACGAGAGGTCACTGCCCATATGGCATGCGAAGTGGAATGGCATTCCCGTACCCCCATTAGGCTACATACCCATTGGGTACGCATCCCCATTCATCAGGTGAACCTACACAGGGGTATTCATTAGGCTACACATTCATTTGCCACACCCCCATCTGGACATACATCCATTACTAAGTACATATCTAATGGAGATTATTCGGTCTATTACAAGTGCCTCGTCACTGGTCAGCTTAGGTTCCCATGGCACAAACCATTTCAGCTTTCGATCGTGTTGTTAATATTATCATTAGACTATTCCTGCAGATGCACCTTGGTATTTAAATGAGGTCTTTTATTCATAGTATTAAAAAGATCCTTCATTTTTGTTTATATTAATACATGTGAATGATTTTATAATTTGTCTGTTCGTATATATATATATATATATATATATATATATATATATATATATATATATATATATACTATATATCGCTTTCAATGTGTTTACACATAAAGCTTTCAATTTATTTTTGACAGGACAATTAAAATGCACTGTACTTTGCACAAGTCTAACATTAAGCTCCTTCAAATTGTTAACTTGTTACAGGCTCATATTTTTTACGCGCTCGCAGACACTTTATTAACAAACACACGGACGCAAACATAGTTATAGATTTTTAGATAAAAAATACGATTATTTACCTCCTCGCCCTGCATCCCAAATACGGGACGATCGTTGGCTCCCCAGCCTAACCTAACCCATTATGCAATTCATCGCACGCCAGGAAAGGAGGCGGCCGATCATCTTTCAGAGAGAGAGAGAGAGAGAGAGAGAGAGTACTCGTCTTTCTTCAATGGAATTTTAGGTCTTATGTTATTAAGCAGAGTAACTGTGCTAGTGGTAGTACCGAAATCTAGTTATATTTGTTTTTGCTTCGCCCCTTCATACTACATTTATTATTATTATTATTATTATTATTATTATTATTATTATTATTATTATTATTATTATTATATGTTCCAAAAACGTATATATTCTATTCCTTCTTGGCATGTTTTCTTTCTTCTCCGTTTTCTTTCATCGTCTTCTGAGCAGTTTCTTCCTACCGTCAACTATTGTTTATGAGAGTCAGAAACTGATAAGAAAAAACGAATAGCGTAGAATTCGTCACTGTCAGTGTCCGAGGATAGCCTCTCTCTCTCTCTCTCTCTCTCTCTCTCTCTCTCTCTCTCTCTCTCTCTCTCTCTCTCCGTACATTCCTCAGTATGAATTTTATTTTCGAAAAGAAAATATCTGTTTGAGCCTTTAATTTTAATCTCATATATCATAACAACAAGAAAACGACTTCTCTCTCTCTCTCTCTCTCTCTCTCTCTCTCTCTCTCTCTCTCTCTCTCTCCAGTACTCTATTTCCCTGCAAAGTGATCGACATACTTGTCTTAAAATAAAGACTAAAGATTAACATCGTGAATAAGACCATAACACCTACTAAAAATTTAAAACACACACTCTTCATGGGATTCCACTCACTTTGGTGGATCACCGATGCCGAAGGGTTTTCCAGATCAGTTTAAGGAATTTGATACTATTCCATAGCGAACTAGAGAGACGATTTGGGTATTGCATTCCTTTCCACGGCGAGAGGAGAGGGCTGGGAATTGGATCCTTGCTCGTGGTGTAAGAAAGAGACCATTAAGGAATTGCATTCTGATCTCCGGCGAAAATTCCGAGAGAATAAGGGATTAGATCTTTCTCCAAGCGTAAGGAAGAGGCAGTTAAGGAATTCTATCGCTTTCCACGACAGAGTCAAAAGAGAATATGGAATCGAAGTCTCTTCCATGTTGAAATAAAGGGACGAAAGTTGGAATTAGACTCTCTTCCTTAACGAAAAGAACGAAAGAACGTAGTGGTTGGTAAACTGGATCCTCCCAAGTGAAAGGAAATACCTCGGTTTTAACTTACCGCCTGTATCCTCTATAAAGTTAGGTTAAGTGATTGCGTGGATTTTCGTGCTATGCAAATAATGCAGTGCTCCTTTGAATCAGAATAGTTCATGCGGTATATGCATATGATTTGTTTTGACGAGAAATAAGAGTACGTACATATACACACACTTACACATACATATACTCAGAGATTCAGTTATATGGAGCTACTATTAGTAGATTTAAGAATGCATGATTGAAAGTGTATGACTGCAGCGAATATTAAATTTAGAGATACTTTCCAGTCAAAAGAAATTAAACGAAACAGAGATTACACCATTGGTAAAGTATATGTATGTACTATTACACATCATTATAGGTGAGGTGAGATGAGGTTACTTGAGATTATGCCAAACTAAATAACATTAGATTATCTTGAAATAAAAGGCACTAAAAAAGCTAGATGGTCGTTATATAAAATGTTTTTTATTATTACAATTTCATCCAATATTTAAATAAGATTCGTACTGGTGTAGACAAAACGCGTTACATTCGTAATTTTATTTGCGAGTCAATCCTGTTATTAAGAACAACAGCAGTTGCTATTGCAAATAACAACAAAAACAATCATGTAATTTGACTTCTTCTCATAAACTTTTGTTTGCGTAACTGTAACTGGTATCAGTGAGGAAGATAAAATTATCTTAGGTAAAATATAAATTCACATTTTTAGAAATGAAGCGAAAAGGCCATGGATTTAACGGAATCAACCTAAAATAGTGCATATTTAAAATTAAGGTAATTCTATACTAGAAATCATTTTTTAAAGTTTCAGTGAACTGAATATCTCGAATAGCAATTTTTTTGGTTCATTTAGGGATGTTTTAAAGTATGCTGTTTTTATACTTCTTTTCTTTCACTTCCAAGAAAAATGTTTACGATAAATAATTAAATGACAATGTCTAGAAAATATATAATATAATAATATAATATATTATATATATTATATATACATATATAATATATACCATACTATATATACATATATATCTAATATATATATATATCATACAGATTACATATATATATATATATCAACAATATATACATATATAGTATATTATATAAATCACATATATATATATAACATATATGCACACATATATATATAACACACACACACACACACACACACATATATATATATATATATATATATCATATATATCATACATATACATACATACGTGCATTCATACATGCTCTTTCTTTTTCTTTACTTTCATAAGGCAAACAACCATCCATTGTAAAAACTAGGCTTCTCGGCTGAAAACCCATCCAGAAATTACATAGAATAAAGCCCACATCTTTTTTCCTGTTTTTAGTTATTACAACAAAAATATTGCGTTGGATTTTTGGCCCGTCTAATCTCTGAGAGAGGAACAGAAATACCCAACGGAATATCTGTCCTGGAACTCATTGGAGAGAGAGAGAGAAAGAGAGAGAGAGAGAGAGAGAGAGAGAGAGAGACTCGTGTGTGCGCAGACTCGCCGAAGCATCAGGCTGCCTCTTCGTGAGAGAATCACTCATTTTGAGAATGTTAGAATCCATGATTTTAACCCCCTTTTTTACGGAAAAGAGGGGGCATTGGTAGGGGAGGGAGGAGGGTGGATAATCCTTCTGCAGTAGCATTATTTGGGCACGTTTTAACCTCCCTCTCATGATTACTTTTACTTGCTCAACTAACGACCTACTTCCTCCCACGATTCCCGAATGGATTGGCGGTTGCAAGGGCGTTAATCCTCTTCCATTGCATAGCTGGGTGACTCTTAACGACAACGAGAGCTTGGCACTATAATGGCTCAATCTGAATTGAAAAACAAGGGTATTGTAAATACATATAAATCGTTGATAATCTCGTCTTGGTTAAAGGTGGAATGAACTTTAGCGACACACGCGGGTTTGGCACGATCTTCGCAAGCCTCACCCATTTCCTTCTTTACAGTCGAAAATCCCGCCGCTTTTCACAGCAAAATGGACCACTCGGTGTTCCGACGATAGACGCTAGTCATTTTTTTTCCCTGCAGTGGCGGAATCGACTTCTAAAACATGTAATAGACAGAAGACGAGCTGAAGTCTTCCTAACATGATTTCAGCCACCGAAAATTGAAGACGCACCTACCTCCCCCTCCCCCCCTCCCCACTCAACTCATGCCCACCCATCAACCCACCCATCCACGACCCCCACTCAGAGAGAGGGTCCTGAGGTCCTGTCCCTACCCAATGCGCACGTCCGTTGCAGATCCCAAAGGCGGCGGTGATGCGTGTTTAGCATACGGTAGTCATCCTGTGCGAAAATAGGAATTAACGTGTTTTCATTACTTCCCCCATTTTTTTTTTTTTATTCCTGTCTCTTCGAGAAAACAAAAAAAAAAAAAAAAAAAAAAAAGAAAAAAAAAGTGTAATAAAGTATCATAGAAGGAATCCCGCGCAATTACACGATCATGATGGTAATTTTCCAGCCGAATCGTGAGCGTAATTGACGTATTAACATCGCGTCAGCATTATAGTGATACAGAAGTCCAGTGAAAAGGAAACTGATAATGGAGGGAATAATTCAATTTCTTTGCCATTTCCAAGAACCCGTGACCTCAGGAATGGGGTGGGGGGAACATCCGTAGTAAAAAGGGATGGGTGTCGGAGTAGTGGCCCCAGGGCCGGGGTAGTAGGGTACAAGTGTTAATCTACCCTGGTATTATCAGCCTTCATAAATGCGTTATTATTATTATTATTATTATTATTATTATTATTATTATTACGACAGGTTTTTATTTACTTTACTTGAAAAGATCATAGTTTTTACTTCAGTTATAAAACTTGTTTCATTATTGAGACCAATATTTTGCGTGATTTTGAGATGGATAAATATAAGAATATTTATTGTGAGGTCTGGTCTGTATTTTTAAGACTGGCCAACAATGGAAGATAGCAACCATTGATGCATCAGGTCCCGTGACCAGCTATAAGGGCGTAGGGATGGGGTTGCTGTAGTAGCGTAGTTCAATCTTCTTAGGACAAGACACTTACGACAGAACGCTGGTTTTGGTACGAGTAACAACAGGTATTTGTGCGAAACAAGAAGTCAAGAGGTTCATAAAGAAAGGTTGTGAATAATAGAATAGTGGTATTGTTTTTTCGGATTGTATTTGGAAAATAATTTGCATCTGCATTACAATGAATTTATTTAAGGCGATTGATGATGATTTGAGAGAGCCAAAATTTGTAGCATTATAAATACAATTTCTGCAATGCATTCATGAATCAGTACCCATAAACGGGAGTTGATAATAAACGTAACGTTGGGGTTGCTGATTATAACCAAGTTGTTGGTTATTATGTAAAAGATGTCTCTCATGGTGGGTTTTGGTTGTTCATAATATCAATAGATTTTTTATGTGTTAGTAATAAAGAGCACCTGATAGTGTCAGCTGGGTACGGCAGGGAGACAGACTGGAAGACAGATAGACCTACTTGTATGAGAATCCCGAGACGGAAGGAAGGCTGGAGACCAGCGGGGATTTGTGTCGTGCAAGTGACAGCACAGGAAAGACATTTGGGGCGGAATTTCGTGAGGCCCATCATGAGTTATAAAGCTACACCACACCAGGGAATAAGTGACTATAAATATGCATTATGCAGCTCCTTTTACATTAAAAATAAGGGATCCAAAAAACGACAGTGAAATATGTCGAAATTTGACACCGCCAAGGTATGCAAAATTATGCAGTTTGCGGCTAGCCCCAGAAGACTAGTTCAAACAATTACTTGTCCCAACGGTGCCAGAAATGTAAGAGAAAAAGATCATTGTTTTTAAGTGAATTTAGCGCTAAACAGTGGGTTATCATTAGAATTAATTATTAGTTTGGCTATTTTATATAACACATTGTATGGAATGGAATGGAATGGATTACAAAACTACGGCCTGCTCGGTGAGCAAGAGCCCGTGCTAACACAAGGTCAGCTTAATCAAAAACAACAATAAAGTGATTCAGCGCTGAAAGGGAAATTAAAAGTATTCAGATTTGAAAGGAATAACAGGAGGAAAACCTCGTAGTTGCACTACAAATCAGTTGTCAGGAGAGGGTGGAAAGTAAGACGGAAGAAAGAGAATATGAACGGAGGTACAGTAAAGGGAATGAAATGGAATGCAGCTAGCCCGAAGGGATGCTGCAAAGAACCTGAAGTAATGCCTACAGAGCACCGCGTGAGGTGCACTGACGGTCTTATACCGGTACGGGGTGTTAAACAATGTAGTTATTTTCTAAGTTTCACGTTTATAGATACTGATAGCAATTATTGGTAGTAACGAATTTGTTGCCGATAATTACTGCAGTAGTATTATGATGAGCAATGAAATCTCAGTCACCTCAAATTCTTTTAGATTAAATTGTTAATTGTATCATAAAATCAATAGATAATTGTATTAAAGAAAATATATAACAGTTGCAATACCGAATGCCAATTACATTGAGAATGAAACAATTGACTGCGCATCAAATTAATCGTAAATTATGTCATAATAATCTTTTGATCTTCGCTACTGAATGCATTTCTGACAAATCTGTCTGCCGTGTATTTCATATCACCATTAAACAAATACTTAATGGAAACAAGAACAAGCAGAGAGGTAGGGAGGAGAAAAAGAAATCCCAGTTTCTCGGAGCGATTGAGATTTAAAAGATTTATTTATTTATTTATTTATTTATTTATTTATTTATTTGTTTATTTTTCTCATTCGGGTCTTGATTACTTTTTCGAACCTGTTGATACCATAGAATGTGTGAAACCACAATTCAATTGGAAACGAATTTACTTCCCCACAGTTTTGCAGGTCTGTCAAATTTTTCAGTAGAGGGGTTAGGAGATCTAGTTATACCTTGTAATAACCCACCTAACGTTATGAAATATGCCGTTAATGCCATCTATTGGTTGCTATTTGTACCGTACAAAGCGTATAGAATTACCTCTTAATTTTCCTTTATGTGATCCTTGGTAATGTAAACTTCCAAACTATGTATAGCCACGTCATTTGAGTGTTAACAAGTTTCCAAGATTTTGCTAGAATAGATAAAGGAGCATGGTAATAATATATATATATTTTTTTTTTTTGGGGGGGGGATTCATTAGCATGCTAATGCATCCCATTTGATGTATCCATATATCAATAAACTTTTTTTAATTTGAATTTGACGTCTTTTGAGTTCATTATCCGGTGGCTTATGGTTCCATTGTTAATTATAATTACCAAACGGCCATTTATAATTATTGGTTATATATATTCTTTCGTCTTTTAAAAAGAATAAAGCTGTTTAATTGAAATTTTGATTTGGTAATGCACCTCGTAAATTCTGGGAATTAATGAATGGTTCAAGTATGAAATTGAAGCTGTGGCAGCCTACAGATACACACGTTTCCAATACATGAATGGCACTGCGATTTTAAGAGTATAATTGGTTTCATGGAATGTTCAGTATGACTGCAGTTCTTGAACTGCGTGAATATATATTAAAAAATTCAAACATATTTGGTTGTATCTTGGGAGTTTTATTTGATGATGTGTCAGGATTTATGAAAAGATTTATGAGGGCTTATGGTCTACTTCTATTCTCCAAGTTTAACGGACAAAATACTATACATTTTATGATTTATAAAAGAGGCTACATTATTTAAAAACAAAATCGCGTTGGTCTGACATGAGGGAAACTTAGATGCTCATCCCATCTGCATTCAATTAATAAAGAAGGAAGCGAATGGGACTAACGAATGTTCTTGTATTAGAAAAGTATGCCTTATGGCATAACGAGATCGTCCTGTCAGAGAAAAGGCTAAAAGAGAAGGTCTAGGAAGCAAACATACGATAACATACATATAGTGATACACTGTTCCATTTTCGTCTAGATTCTCAAGTTCCAAAAGTACAATGAAGAAGGTGGGGGAACCACCTCGAAGATTAGCATTGGAAGTGAGGGTTTAATGCGCCTTTCGCCTCTGTCTCTCTCTCTCTCTCTCTCTCTCTCTCTCTCTCTCTTAGTTTCCTTGAAAGCCATGCAATTTTTTTAAAGCTCACTCTTACTTAAAAAGTGGTATCACATGGCAGATGAATACATTATACTGTGAGAATCGACATCCGCCCCACTCACCTCTCTCTCTCTCTCTCTCTCTCTCTCTCTCTCTCTCTCTCTCTCTCTCTCTCTCTCTCTAACCTTCCCCAAGACCACTGTAGTTTTTGTAACGACTTCGATGACAATTTATAATAGCATTGGTAACAATGATTTGGAATTTGGTACTCGGAACAGACTTGTTTACCTGTTGTCGAATAAAATTTGAAACATTTAAAATAACGCTTTTTGGGACAATAAAGCAAACATAGGGCTCATTAGACTTGTTGACATTTCTTCCTACCCACGTTAATACCAAGCTAATCTCGGCTTCTTGGCTTTTATCCTTCTTAAACCCTTTCCGCCAGAAGATTACCACCCACCTAGAGAGAGAGAGAGAGAGAGAGAGAGAGAGAGAGAGAGAGAGAGAGAAAGCTGTGGCCAAAATAATGTCCACAAAATTTTTTATATTTTACATACATTCAGTGAATCTTTCCTTCAATGCAGTGTTGAATGATCTGTTGTGTCCTCTTGTGCGGGAACTAAGGTTGTTACTGATTGCTAGATTTACTGGTTTTTAAATACCGTTCAGCCAGGAAGATAATACGGACCATACACAGTATTGGTAAGGAAAAGAAAATGGATTTGGATAAAATCAGAGATTTTTCTCAGCTTGTTTTGTGGGTAAATAATTTTTCTTTGTATTTGTCACATCGGGGACCTTTAAGTAGTAATATGCGATTGAAAATGTAAACGTTAAAAGCTTAAGATTCCTTCTCACACCTCTTTCAGTGACAGACAGTTCAGTCACCTTCCCCATCCGTCTTCTCCATAAATACCAGACGTCTCTCTCTCTCTCTCTCTCTCTCTCTCTCTCTCTCTCTCAAATTTCCCCCCTCCCCCTCTTCGCTCCAGACTTGTCAGCTGAATCCATCAGGCCGACAATGGATTTGCATGCATGCAGGGAGTGGTTTCCAGTAGGGAACAACTGCCCCCTCCCCCCTTCCCCTTCCACTCCATCCATACCCAACTCTTATCTTCTGAAGACATTCACTCACCCCTCCCCCTCTTCCCATACCCCCTATGGTCTGGGCTATGTCTCTTTACCTGGACAAGGACCTTATAGACATCGCTTTTGTGGTATCAACTTCGGATATCTAAATTGCTATATCAGTTTTTTTTTTTTACACGGCACTCTAGTGCCTGATTGGCTTATGATAACTGGTAGTGTTTATTTATTTGTTGTTTTTTTCACTGTTTTCCTATTTATTTACATATTAGTTAATTATTTACATGTGCTTTTTCAGTCATTTATTTATTTATTTATTTATTATTATGGACGTTTTCCCTTGCTTAAGGTGACAACAGTTACAGTTTCTGCTTTTTGTGACAAAGTTACTATGCCCATTTAGTGCCCATATCTAGCCCAGACCTAGTGGATAATAAGTATATACTATGAAAAGGAGAAAACTGAAATTAAACAGAATTCCAAAGTTCAGTTACTTAATAATAATAATAATAATAATAATAATAATAATAATAATAATAATAATAATAATAATAATGCGACTGATATTTACAGCGGAGATGATTCCAGGCCCTTTTGTAATGAGCATATTGGTAACACGAAGACAGAGACCCGGAAATAAGAGAATAGGGAATAGATACATATTCTTGAAGAATAACGAAACAGCCAGAATATGCTACAATGGCGTTTTATTTGTTACAGGGAATGTTTTAAACCTTCGTCCGTAGGTTTGTTTACTTCGTAATGGTGTTTGGTCATCTGGTCCAACTAGTTTGTTATGGTGTCATTTGGCATTGTTTGTGGTCATTTTAATGTTGGTAGAAGTGAATATCCTTTTAATCTATTCAAAAGGATATTTAAGTGATTTAAGTCGCCACTCTAAGAATATAGACCACGTACTAAGTGCATATTTAACACATGAAATATCTGTACCTAATTGTGGTTTTATATATATATATATATATATTATATATATATATATATATATATCTATATAGATATATATATATATATATATACATATATACATAAATACGTATATAAACCCCGTAGACTTACTGCATAACTCTACCAACACAATAACGCGAAATGTCAGTCACACAGGTGCATGTATCAAATGTTAGTGAGAGAGAGAGAGAGAGAGAGAGAGAGAGAGAGAGAGAGAGAGAGAGAGAGACTCGGCATCATGGGATTCGTGGAATGGGCAAAGGCTAATTTGTTGCTGAGTCAGAGACGGGATTATTCAGCCAACAATCCTCTTTTATACAGACCCCCCAATTGAGTCGGATCTACTTATAAAGCCCTATATTCCAGGAATCTCTCTCTCTCTCTCTCTCTCTCTCTCTCTCTCTCTCTCTCTCTCTCTCTCTCTCTCTGACCAAAAGGACTGCATAGCTCCTCAGAGAAACTCAAAGATTTTTGGCTATTTTTTTTATAATGCTTTAAAATTAATGTGTAAGATTTAGGACATTGGATATTTCCACAATGATTAAGGACAGTCGATATAATTACGAAAGGAACCTTGAAGAGGGAGCGTTCCATAGCATGTCAGTTGAGGATAAGATATTATCGTAAGCAAATCTGTTTTTAATTAGAAATATAGGATTTACATTAGAATTCCAGTGAATTGAATTTTTTTTTTTTTTTACCCAATTCTATACTTATTTTTTGCGTGTGATACTTTCGGAATTTGAAGCAGATTTATCATCTCTTAGAGTAGGAACTGGCACCAACTGTAATTTAGGATCATTCATCGAAATAGCTGAATGACAATAGGGAATTAAATTTCAAGCTCACTCTATAAGTATGACATTACATATGAAACGAATTTCAAATTAAATTCAAGTGAAAACATTCCTAACAACAGTTGTTGTTATGCTTCAGCCGTTCATTTTAAATTATTTTCTAAGAAGTTAATTTGCATATTGTCACTAATCAGATTCAGCTTCTCGTAGAAAATCTAGCCCACAGAGTCAGCTCTCTCTCTCTCTATCTATATCTCTCTCTCTCTCTCTCTCTCTCTCTCTCTCTCACACACACACACACACACACAGGAAGTGACATGTATAAGCAAATAAATATAATCATCAAATAAATTACGTAACCAGTATATAATGAAATTATCGTTATCGTCTGAGATAATGTAAACGTTTGCATCGAAAGACTGTGTTGTCCTCTCGAAAAAAAAAAATTTATATAAACAGTATTAATGCGTAACTCTAAATTGCGTCGTCTCACTTATATAATTTTGTTATGTTCTAGAAAGTACTACCCTCTCCCATACAGACGCATCCACCTATAATATATATATATAATAATATATATATATATATATATATATATATTATATATATATTATATATATATATATATATATATACACTATCCAGAGAGAGAGAGCGCGCGTATGCACAATAGCAGTTTATTTTCGATTTACGCCCCGAATTATTTCTAATGGAAATTCGTTCTTAGAGCAAACGAATGTTAAAAGAAAATAAGAAAAGGGGCTTTTATTTCATAGCGATCGCAAAACTGTTCTTGACCAAGTTTTCGAGAATACCCCAGGCAAGACCCAGGGTCATAAGCTCAGTCACAACATCGGTACCACTTGCCTTCGGTAACTAGGCACTGCCAAAATGGCGTCGATGTGTGTTTAAGTGTTTTTGCAGTAGAAAAGTATTTGAAATTGCTTAAACACACAATATTGATTTTATATTAACTATATAAATCTTTCATTCTGACCGCACTATATTCTGTAACTGACATTTCGCAATCAATGTAATTATAACTAACTAAACTATATATATTATATATATATATATATATAATATAATATATATATTGTATATATATAATATATATATATATATATATATATATATATATATATATATAACTACTTTGATTGCGAATGTCAGTTGCAGATGTGAAACATGTATATTATTAATATATAATATAAATTCAGTTTACTTATTATTTAAATTCAAGCTTGCTAAACTATTACTATCCACTGTGTGAATGTGATTGTTACTTTGCAAAGCAAAAATGGCAACACTGAAATAAAATATAAATTAAGCTCCCACCGATGAATGAGGAGGACAGTCGACCTGTCTCGGTAACCAAATCTTTCTCAGCAACCACCTGACATTTAGACCCTACTCCGCCTCTCATCCACCCCCCATAATCTTCTATCCTAATCCCTTGATGTCAAAGTAAGGGAGGAAGGTGTGTGTGCGTGTGTGTGTGTGTAAGAGGGAATATGAAGGTCACGTTTCTCTGAGATTAGGGAGAAAGAACGGAAGACAGCGTAAGGCCTATTTTACATTCATCTCTCTCTCTCTCTCTCTCTCTCTCTCTCTCTCTCTCTCTCTCTCTCTCTCGTTTTTATTTAACTGAGGCATAGTGATATTTTGCTTAAAATTTTTTATACTGTACCCCATATGCCCCCATGAAAATAGAGAAGTAGACTATATATGAATATGAACCGGTAAGCAATGAATATCGAATTCAAATCATAGCAGTAATATTGGACAAATATCTTGAACATGCAGTCAGTGCTGTACAACGGACTATTATGTTACTCATAAATATTATAGTATCAGTTGCACAGCGTTTTAATATGAAAACCATAAATAATAAAAAAATATTGTTAATTTTTTTAAAACCTTACATTATCATAATGATAAGTAAATCAGGCTATAGGTCATTTAGTCGTGTGCATATTAAACATACACGCTATATATATATATATATATATATAATCTATATATATATATATATATATATATATATATATATATGTATACTAATTGAGCTTCCTGATGTTGAAACACTTTTGTTTCCATTGTAAAATAAAATTCAAGTATTTAAAACTGAGATGTTCTTTTATGTGCGCTAACTTGCATGTTTTCAATTCCCCTTCACCTGTGTACGACGTATGTGTAATTTTTTGTTTTTTGTTTTTTTTGTTAAGCGGAAGGATGTTATGACCAAAGCAGGGTTTGTTTGTTCGTTTGCTTCTCATCATATGTTTGGCAATGAAAGATTTGTTTGTTTATTGTGGAAGAATTAGCACTTGGAAACAATTTTTTTATCATTAGCCTTTTTAAACCTGGTCTTTAAAACTGGTTTAGCAAAATGAAATGGATTTCATAACTAACCTAATAATGAAAAACGTAGTTTTATAACGAATTGAGCAAAGAGGAAAAAAATATTTTAAGTGAAGTTCACACACACACACACACACACACACACACACACATATATATATATTATATATATATATATATATATATATATATATATATATATATAATATATGCACATATATGTAATCTGCTAATAAATTCAAGATGACATAGTACATTTTATTTGATCTTTATCAGTTAGGAATTTATAATTTTGTCACGAAAGGAATATTATGATGAAAACGTACATAAAAGTTTCCCGTGCGAAATTTTGAATTGCCTGTGTTTTAGGTGGATATGAGTGCCCCTATTTGTTTACATTCTCGGAAAAATAATAATTGGAACAGAGTGACTTTACCAACAATGTGTTTCGAAAATACGCGTAAGTATAATCCTAAGTAAGACGGTGGCACTATACACTTTTTAAATTACGAAAATCAGTACCATCTCTCCATGGCGAGCAAAATATTTATTCAGGTTTTTTTTCGACATCGAAATTACCTGAATCTGGGGCATGAACAAATGTTGTTATTCTATTATTTTTTTCTTGGGTAAATTTCATTTCTAATTAAGAATTAAAACACATAATTTTGAGTTTTATATAGAACTGCGACCGTTAACCACATTGTTTAAAAATTCCACTGAGGTAGTGAAATGAAATACATATTTCAATAATGTGGTAGAAAAAAAAGCTTTTTTGACAGATTACACACTGAAACACTTGTCTTATCGAAATAGAATTGGTTGTTTACGAAAGACACTGCATATTACTCATATATATATATATATATATATATATATATATATATATATATATATATATATATATATATATATGTGTGTGTGTGTGTGTGTGTGTGTGTGTGTATGTATATATAATATATATATATTTGTTTTCTGACAGAATATGTATTTTCTACATTATATTTGACCATGACAGGAAGTTGTTCTTACTGATAGTGAAATGAATAGTTTTTGAAACAGACGTCCATTTTCGTGACTTACCTGAGTTGTTGAAAGCCTGGGCGTGTCTCCCTTCATGACGACAGCGGCAACAGTGACTACGTAAGTTTCGGAACCTTCTTCTCTGTCGAGCACTTCCGCCGTGGCAACTACTCCTTGTTGTTGCACAGCGAAGAGGCGGTCAACACTCACGCCGTCCGCGTCAGTCACGTTCACCACGTAGTAGGTGATGTCATCAGGGTTGTCAGAGCCCAGCGTGGCACTCACTGTGGCGACAGAGGTGCCAATGCTCGAGCTCTCCATCACTGATCCCGAGTAGGACTCCTGCGAGAACTGAGGCCCCTCCTGGGACGACTGGCTGAGGATCGTCAGGTACGCGTCCGAAGATTTCCTCTGCGACTGCACGGCCTCGTCTGTGGCTCTCACGGTCACGCTGTAGGTGATCTCAGGGGACGTGACCATCCGTGCCAGTCGGAGGGCTCCGGTTTTGCGGTCGAGGCTGAATATGTCCTGATTGCCACCCACCATTTCGTATGCGACAAGGCCGTTCGTATTGGCATCAAGGTCACGGGCGGACACCCTCATGATTTCTGTACCTGCGGGAGACCCCTCCTTCAGAATACCTGCGTTCATAGACACGAACTGAGGGGCGTTGTCATTGATGTCTTCCACAATCACAGTGACGAGTTTCTCCGCAGACAGGCGCTCTGATATTTTCTCCGCCTGATCTGTAGCAACGACAGTCAACCGAAAGGTGTCTGAAAATTCCCGGTCGATGTCGAGTCGTGTTCTCACTTCGCCTGTCGTGTCGTTGATTGTGAAATGCATACCTGGCGGCTCTTGGCTCTTGATGGTGTATTTGATCTTTCCATTGACGCCAGAATCAGGATCCTCAGCCGTGACGGACACAACACACGAGTCGGGTGGGATCCCCTCCTCGATCCTCCTCCAAAGGTCTGTGTTAGGGAAGGCAGGTGGGTTGTCATTTTTATCTAACACGTGAACTACAAAAGAGATGGTCGAGGTCAACCTCGGAGTGCCTCCGTCAGCAGCAGTGATGTTCAGCCGATAAAGGGATTGTTTTTCGAAGTCCAGGATCCTATCCAAGTACAGAATGCCAGTTTTGGTGTCTATCCGAAAGGCCTCTTGCATGTTACCTCCTCCAATCATGAAAGACACCTCCTTGTTCATCCTCAGGTCGGCATCAGAAGCCTGGAACTGGACAAGCACCGTGTTCACTGGCTCCGTTTCAGCAATGTAAATCTCAGACTCACTCTGAGTAAACTCGGGGGCATTGTCATTCTCGTCCAGGACATCGATGGTCAATGTAGCCGTAGCCGAGAGACGATGTTGGCTTCCCAGATCGGCTGCTGCCACCGTCAGGAGGTATCGCGGTGTTGTTTCTCGATCCAAGTTCTTTGCCAGTGTCACCTGTCCGGTCGTTTCGTCCACTTTGAACCTCCCTTCTTCGTTGCCGTCGATGATAGTGTACACAACGTCACCATTCAGCCCTTCGTCAGCATCTGAGGCAGAGATTCGGATGACCTGAGTGTTGAGAGCCGCCCCTTCGAGTATTGGAGCTGTGTAAGGTCTTCTCAAGAATTTTGGAGGATTGTCGTTGACATCGGTGATGTAAATGTTGACTTTGGCCTTGTCCCTCAGTCTTGTGATTCCGTTATCTAACACGATCGCTTCCATCGAGATGTAATCCATACCAGTCGTTTTCACGAGATGTTCACGGTCAAAGTAACGGATTGTTTTCAGGAATCCACTCTTCGGGTCGACTATGAAGTCATTTTGATTCGTTGCGATGGAATAGGTCAATTCTGCGTTCCTTCCCTTATCTCTGTCGACTGCTGTAAGCTTCCCAACGTAGGTGTCTGGCGGCTCATTTTCATCCAGGTAGAATGTGAAGGTCTTGTTTGTAAATGCTGGGGAATTGTCATTTTCATCGATGACGTGAATGACCACAGACACGGTCGATGACCTTGGAGGCTGACCATGATCTCTGGCAACGATTGTGAGGGCAAAATAATCCTGCGCCTCCCTGTCCAAGGCACTCCTAACGTACAGGTAACCATCTGGAAATATGCCGAATTTTTTCTCCTCATTTCCCTCTGTGATGTCGTAGGAAACGAAGCCGTTTAGGCCGTCGTCCTCGTCCGAAGCCGTAAGGGCAAAGAACCTGTCATTGACTGGCGTTGATTCTAGTAACGACGTCTCGTAGGAGCCGTGTTCGAAGATTGGCGTGTGGTCGTTGACATCCTCGACTTCAATGGTAACAATTTGTCGGGAATTTAGCGGAGGTGTCCCTGCATCCGTAGCCGTGACTTCTAATTCGAATTTCATGTTCTTGCTGTACTTAACAGGTTTATTTAAGAAAATCATCCCGCTGTTTCTGGATATGGCGAAGTATTCGTCCGGGTTATTAGACAGACTGTAAGCTATTTTGCTGTTGCTACCATAATCGCTGTCGTATGCCTTTGCCAAGTACACCTGGTGCCCCACCGGCCAATTTTCTGCAACCTTTGCATTCGCACGGGTCAAAGGGAATTTTGGAGGATTGTCATTGACATCCGTGACTGAAATGTTGACCCAAGTTCTTCCATATGCAGATGTGGTGGTAGCGACCGTTCGTAAGGTATAGGAAGACGCCTGCTCTCTGTCAATTCTTTTGGCAGTTTTAATGGTACCTGTCCTCTCGTCAATGACAAAGACCTTGCCTGGATCGCCTGCAACAATAGCATACTTAACCTCCCCTACAGAAGCGGCGTTGAGGACTGTAACTTCGCCCACTTCCCTGCCAATTGATGGCTCCTTTCTGCCAGGGTCTTCTACTATTGAGAATTTGTACCCTCCTTGTTCTTGAAATTCCAGTAGTTCTATCTGATTGCTCTCCACCACAATATCCACAGTTGCATCCTCTACTGCTTTTCTGTCCCCTCTGTCTCTGGCTGACACAGTGAGACGGTACTGTGCTTTTCTTATATGACTTAATCTACCACTCAGGCGAATAATTCCTGTATCTTGATCAATTTCAAAAGTATTTTCATTTTCCTCTCCTACATTGAGCTCGTAGCTAACAACTGCATTCTCTCCAGCATCTCTGTCTGTGGCGGAAACTCTTATCACAGAGGAACTCAAAGGAAGATCCTCGGGTACAAGAACAAAATATTGTTGGGGATAAAACTCGGGGCTGTTATCATTGACATCTTGTACATCAAGTATAACCGTAGCGGTTGATGACAAGGGAGGAATTCCTTGATCTTTTGCAATGACTTTAATTTCGTACTTGGGAATAGCCTCTCTGTCGAGTAGCATCTTCGTCCTCAGCTCTCCTGACAAGACATCAAGAGCAAAGACCCCTGGATAATTATGTTCTACATCTTCATCAAACATATATGAAACACTGCCATTCGTTCCTTGGTCATGATCAACTGCAAGAAGCCTTGCAACCTGAGTGTCAGGAGGCGTGTTTTCAGACAGACTGGTGTTAATAAGCTCTTGTTCGAAGGCTGGTTTCTCGTCGTTTTCATCTAGGATAGATATTTTGAGATGGGTGTTTGCCCTCTTTGGATTAGGCCCTCCGTCCTTTGCAATGATTTCGAGGTCGACTGAATCTTTTGTTTCCCTGTCTAAGAGCGCCTTCGTTGTAATTAATCCGCTCTGTGGGTCTATCTCGAACCAAGGATTTTCCTCTTGATCCTCTTTGATGGAATAATAGATGTCTGAATTGATCCCCGTGTCCTCGTCGTTTGCTGTAATACCGGCTACGTAAGTGCCAATAGGAACAAGCTCACTTAGGACTGCAGAATACTCGCTCTTTTCAAATACCGGCTTGTGATCGTTGATGTCATTGACATGGATGATCAAAAACGCCGTGGATGACCTTGGTGGTGTACCCTTATCAGTGGCTACAATTGTTACGTTATATTTACGAATTTTCTCTCTATCTAGCACTCCGTCTACTCTTACAATATCCAATTCTCCACTCGATTCGAGTCTGAAATGATTGAGTTCGTTTCCAGCTCTTATTTCTACAACCGTTTCACCATTGGGCCCTTCGTCGGCGTCAATGACGGACACGGCAGCCACCACCGTGCCATTTTGAGCGTCTTCATCCACCGTTGCAAAATCGGCAGTGTTAGGAAAATATCTAAAATTAACTACCGGGTCGTGATCGTTAGCATCGAGCAAATTGACAGTGACATAAGTCCTTCCGTCTTGCAACGGAGACCCGTGATCTCGAGCAAACACTGTAAACACACAACTCTTCGGACACGGCTGCAGTTGCTGACAGTTCTGCTGACAACGAAGCGGTTCCATCGTGCTGATGACGCCCGTCTCCGGATCGACACTGAACTGGGTCTCCGATTCAGCCAAATAATATGTGAGTCTGGCATTGTCACCTATGTCGTTATCTGTCGCCTGTACCTGTAACACCGACGTCCCTGGCAACACAGACTCGTTCAGGGAGACTATATAATCGCTGTGATCGAAGATGGGCGGATTATCATTCACATCTAGGATGGAAACATTGACTAGCAGGAATCCAAATCTTGGAGGGGAGCCACCGTCTTGAGCCGAGATATTGAGCTGGTAACTGGCCCTGGTCTCTCGATCTAACTTCCCCGTGGTCTCAAGGTGGAGGTAAGGCGTCTCCCCCGACGGATTGATGGTCACCTGTAACGTGAACTTCTTATCTTCGTTGCCATCGATGATCTTGTAGTTGGTTGTGATGTCGTTGTCGCCAGCATCCCCGTCAGTAGCCGTATCCAGGATGACACGAGTGCCAGCGTTGGCACTCTCGGAAAAGGACACGTGAATCGAAGGCTCGGGGAACCTGGGAGAATTGTCGTTGGTGTCGTTGACAACGATGCGCACCTCGATGGGATAGGTGGGCTGCGAGGAGAGCACCACCAGGTCGAAGCGATCGGTGGCCAGTGCCTCTCTGTCCAACACACCCGTTGTCCTTATCTCCCCAGTAGTGCCATTCAAAGTGAACTCCCTCGGGGCTTCGTTGAAGCGGTAGGTGAAGCCTGGCTTCAGAGGAATAACCCCCACGAAAGTATTGGCAGGGTTCCCCTCCATCACAGAGAACTTGACTCGCGTATCGACGGATCGGGACTGCATTTTGTCCAACACTTCATCATCATCGAGATTCACTCCCCCCTCAGGAAGAAACGAGTCTCCGGGCCCAGGGCCCGGCCCTTGCCCATTAGTCAATAGGCACTGCAAAACTAACACTAACACAAGTCTGAGCATGATGGATGGGTGCATGATGATCGTCATCACGGTTGATGATGCAGAAGACACTGCGCCGACGGCCGATGGCATAAGGCCGACAAACAGTGCCGGTGTCGAGGGCCGCCCTGCAAATCACCCCCTGCACACTCCCGCGGTGGTGTGACACCTAGCATGGTCACGCATCCCCCCGTCCACAACACCCACCACACCAACACATCATCACTCACTCACACACTTCCAACGCGAACTGATCCAAGAGCAAAGCTTTCGATGGCTCCTTTCTTCACCACCTCATAAGAACAACTGGAGGCGGCGCAGACCTGATCCACCGCCAGGAGGCTGAGGGGCGGGGCAGTCGCGCCGTGGCCAATCACAGACCCCAATCCGCCGGGCCACTGCTGCCCGCCCGCCCGCCCGCCCGCCCGCCTCGAAGCAGCCTGCGCTGCTACCTCCCTCTTCAGGAATTTAGGAATGTCTGGTCCACCGTTCGCGTCCTGAAAGGCCCTGCCTCATTTACCCTAAAACTTCAGGGAAATAACAATGGCTAAAGAGATACGAATGATCTCTCTTCTAATATCCACTCGGTCATAAGAACGCCTCCAGTGAGAGGCAATTGGAGTATTTGTTGAATACGAAAGAATATTAATAAAAGAGAGAGAGAGAGAGAGAGAGACAGAGAGTGCGGGGGGTCAGTATGGACGAGGAACCATGGTTCTGTAGGTAGGTACCAGTACATGTGGTACCTCATCGCCAGGTACCCGCAGTCCCGGCAGGGCCCTACCGGCAATATTGTAGGCCCACCACCGCAGCCCCTCCTATCCATACCATACCTGTCTCTCCCTCCATACCTACGAGCATAGCTGCCCAAACACATCTACACACACATACACACACACTAACACACACTCACACCAGTACCTTTACACCCCCTATCCGTTATCACTCTCATTGTCACCAACTAACACTGTTATACCCATGTTATCATTATCGCACTTCTTTAGAGATCATCTTCAGTGCCATCGTCAGCGATCTCTGAGCATTGTTTTGACTTTTGCTCCCTCGCTCTTCTTCTTTTTCTTCTTCTTCTTCTTTTATCAGTACAGGAAGTTGGCCAGCAGCCTACCGCAACTCTCTTGTAACATTCGGTTCCCTAAAATCCTCTCTCTCTCTCTCTCTCTCTCTCTCTCTCTCTCTCTCTCTCTCAAATACAACTGCAATACACACGCACGCACAAACACAAACGCATATATGCTTGTGATTGTGTGTGTGTGTGTGTATATATATATATATATATATATATATATATATATATATATATATATATATACAAACTATATTTATCAGCATTGTCATTCTTACACAAGCGAATTTTATATTTGCAGGATAAAGCAGCTATGAAAATGCATAGCTTTTGATTATTAAACCATCTATATGTTCCAGTCATTATTTACTTGTAACGGACTTACAGTCTTTATTTTTACTGTTTTCTTGATTGCATAAGATTTGGTGTTTATAAACGTCTGTAACTCTCTCATGACATTCATTCTGTAATAGTTATTATACATATATATAATTATATCTATATATATTATATATTATATATAATAATATATATATATATATATATAATATATACTATATTATAATTACCTTCGCAAAGGTAATTTTGTAAAACTTCATTATTTTATCTTCGTAGAAGCCGACGTTAAGTCATTTTTGCAGAGGAAGCGAATAATGTTTTGTGTAGGTATACAGTCTCGCTTATGTAGATGTGAAGGAACGTACACAACATCACATACACAATATACTGCGTGTGTGTATGTGGTAACTTCAATTGCAGATGGATAGTCATCCTCAATGTTGTTTCCATCCAGACTTACCAATAAAGTTTAAGGTAACTTCAATTGGAGGTAAATAGTTATCATCACTGAGATTTCTCTCTGTCAATGAGGATGACTATTTACCTCCAATTGAAGTTACCGTAACTTGATTAGCAAATCTGGATGGAAACAACAGTGAGGATGACTATCTACCTGCAGTTGGAGTTACTATAACAACTTTCACTCTGTAGATCTCTTTAGTGTTATGTTTTTCTTTTAACCTTCCAAAATAGGCTAAGTGAGGTAATTAAATTGGCTCACATTTGCTAGGTCCATAGATTACTTTCGATCTCATTCCTGAGGAATTCCTGAGAAACCGGAAAGGCTAACCCCTCAGACCCTAGGCTGTCCAAAGGAGAAAAGGGTGTATAGGGAAACGAAAATGCAAAGGTAATCTGGAATGTCACAGCTTCATCAAAACTTTGGGTGATGTCGACAGTTGTGGATTTGCTTGAGATGTTCTGATTTTGGTTTTCATTTTCACTTCAAATGACACTCGTACGCTGTAGCGCCTCTCTAAGGAGAAACCCTGCTTTTTATCTCTTCACACGCGTTTCTTTATATCCAAATGTACTAATGGATACGTTTACACATGCTTGGGTGAGTATTTATTTATTTTTTTATTTTTTTGGGTACACATGATTATTAATTTTCAGTTTATACAATGTTTCAAAGTGGCTAATATTTTATTTTTTTATAAGTCATAGTTTTAACTAGCGAGACACTTTTAAAGAGCTGTTGAACGAGTACGAACCCTTGATAGAATGTTACTACCTTTATGAACAGCAATAATGCTTAGATTTTTTTTCGCCGTCGAAATTTCTCTTCATAAATTTTGGGAACTGAAGCTGACTAAACGCCTTACGCGTGTTATTGTGATCTTTATACTGTGCTTTGAGGTGAAATGAAAATACGGAGCTGAAGTTTCTCATTGTTACTTAAACTTTCCACATAAAGCAAGGACACTAAGGCCAAGAAATACCTCTAAGATGAAATTCTTGTCAAATATGGGCAAAGTTACTATGTTTTTCTAAGCATATCTAAAGAAAATGTTTCGTAATGAAAATACTCAAGGGTTCTTTTATAGTTTGAACATTTATTAATGCTCAAGGGGTATTTTTATCAGTTTCCTTATCGCAAAGTAACAGACATGTTTTAAATATTTCATAAATACAGAAATTTTGAGGACATGTACTATTCTGTATAGTCTCACAATAAACCACTGAAAATTTAAGGCAATTTAATGCTGCAGCAGCCATATGAAAAGTTGATGGTAATAGGCAGCTGTCTAAAGTCGAAATTAATTTAACTTATGGGTAGCACACACACACTCATACACACTCACATACATACATACATGCATACACACACACATATATATGTGTATGTGTATATATATATATGTATGTATGTATTTTCGTTTGTTACCATATATACTCTCGTTTTATTGCTTTTATTACAGCCATATATATATATATATATATATATATATATATATATATATATATATATATATATATATATGCCTTTTTTTCCATAGAGGGGAGGCCCCAGGATGTGTTAGCCTCCCGGTTCTTAGTTAGCCTTTCGGATGAGACTGCTATCCCATGTCCTTTTGCACCACAGTTTCCAAAGGTATAGTGGCTTCAGAACGTGTCTATCGGCCCGTCCTTTGCCCGGATTTGAACCAGAGTTTTCTTGTTTGGTAAGTGAGAATGCTACAGATCACACCAAGAGGCTCTTTAATAATTGTAGGTTACCTGTAACGTCAAAAATGAGTAATATGAGGAAGTATCGAGACGGCAAGTCCCTCCCCTGAGGACGGTACGGACCTTCTCAAAACTCGGATCAAGGTTTCATATGCACACTTTTATGAGGTCAGTGGTGAAAGAAACTGACTCTGGGCTAGACGATGGTAAGTCAAAACAACGAGTTTATTACCAGTGTATTGTCGCTGTTACGCAGTGTAAAAAATATACAGATACACATTATGCTTGTTTTTATTAGTATTATTATTAAACTAAATAATTCTCTTTGTCTTTCAGCGAAAGCATTACCAAAGACTTATTAACAGGAAAATGGAATGAAAGACGAGGCGCTGGGTAACTCCTCTTGCAAATTCTGTCTATTTTTCTTGCGTACATTATAATCTGAATGGATTATGATTTTTCTTTTTGTTATTGACAGTGTAAATGAAATAAGACGGCTGATATTAGATTAGATGACGCGAGAATAACTTTTGATTACATCTGTCACGGTTTTAGAGGCTTTCATGGTCAGGAGTCTCTCTCTCTCTCTCTCTCTCTCTCTCTCTCTCTCTCTCTCTCTCAAGTTAACATTCAGTGCTTCGACTCTTGCATCAGATGGTGGGGAATTGGCGTTATTGGGAATGGGTCATAGTGAGGCCTGGGAAATGAAGAGAGTTAGTGAATTAGTTGTTTAATTTATCTTTTCTACTTAAGGGGTTTTGTATTACTCTTATGTCAGGATGATTCGAGTGATTTTATTTCTCTCTATTTTTCGCACCTTGGCCGCAACCGACTCATGTGAACAGAGGTGCTATGGATATTTCCAATTATACTTTTTCCTTCTAAAGAAGAGTGGCTCCAGTGGTGTTAACCGTCCGTGTACTCTTACTGTTATCCACAAGGTACCTGTTTCTGTTTCCTTGCTAATATCAACAAAGGCTCAGCGAAATGTGCATTCAGTAAAGAGCCCAGTTCGCTTTCTCTTTCGGGGATTTAACTTTAACGTGTGAGGCGAGGCTTGAGCCAATGAGCTAGGGAAGTTTATATATATATATATATATATATATATATATATATATATATATGAAGACATTAATTATACAAAAATGTACTCAAAATATATTTGTAATCCCAGTTTATTGTATAAATCAGTCGATAAATTTCACACAAACCTACACATATGCACACACACACACATAAGTAACCAAACAAGAAATAAATTTATATCATGAAGGGATTTCCAGCGCCAATGTCATCTTGAAAGATAAACACTTCTTGGTTCCATTATGAGTTATAAGAGAGTGAAGAGGGATTATCCTCGCCTCCTCGTTTTCTTGAATGGGCTGGTATTAAACATAATTATATTATTAGTTTCGCCAAGTATATTGTATTCACGCAGGCGTTATTTTCGTGATGAATTTCATGACAAATTGTGAAAAGAATTTGATGCGAGTATGTTCATGAGCTGAAGGACAGAAGACTCTCCCATCCGGTTGTAATGGGAATGCAGGACCTGTTTAAATTTCTGGTAATAGAATACTATACAAAAAAATGTATGAATGTTCATGATGGCCGTGAGAAATCACTTTATAATAGGAAGAGCTGTGAAAAGAAAAGATTGTTAACATTTTATCTCTTATGTCTGGTCAAAATAATCCAGGGTGATTAGTTGATTTAGAACGTGTTATGTTAAGCTGGCTTTGAACTTAAAGCGTGTTAAGGTATTGGAAAGATGATGTGGACTCCAGGACAATCTTATCCCCAGGGTCTTGCCATGCACAGTCGCTCAGAAAGCTGACGAGCAACAGTCAGTTGTTATCTTCACCCCCCGTGTGCATAAAGGGATGTCTGGTAACTATTGAAATGAGGTGGAGCTAGACGAGAGTTGATCAAGCCACTAATATTACCGACGCTTGCACTTGTAATGTTTGATAACTTGCATTATTCAGTTAGGTTATAGTTGTAACGCCAGTCCTCTTGCAGACGTATTCATAACCTTATTTTATAAATCGCTGTAAAGGACTCAAATTTCGCTAAAACAGAATGTCATTCCTATCAGTCATCAGATATGAAACCAATTTTGATGACTGGAGAGGTAGATATAAGGCAAGTGGGAGAATTGAAGCTCAAAACTGAATTAGACAGAAAATGCACCGGATTGTGGGTGGGAGGATACTATGGTAAATGAAATATAGCACAAGGGGATGAAAGAAATTTCATGATGATGAAAAAGAGAGACATAGAGACTGGTTGATAGACAGAAAGAGAGAGAGAGAGAGAGAGAGAGAGAGAGAGAGAGAGAGAGAGAGAGAGAGAGAGAGAGAGAGAGAGAGAACCTCCTTCTGAATGTGGGCATAAGCCTAACGATAGTAGTATTTCATTTTCCATATTAACATTATCAGATTAAATTAGAATATAAATGATATATACACAACATGAAGTGTCATGACAAAGAGATAAATAACCTCCGATAGGTTTATATATATTACCTATCTATACTCTGTTTTTTTCCATCTGTCCACCCGCCTGTGGTGTTTGCGTATGGTAACACTGCGTCCCGGGCTTTAGATAGTTATGCTATGTGTAAGTTTTAGGTAAATAAAAGGATATATGGGTGTACATTTGCAACTGAAAAGTGTTTTAATAATTTACTGTATGCGAATTACACCGTTAATATTCGAAATAGGATATTGTTATTATTGTTGAATGTAAGCTGAATGTAACTATCTAAAGCCGGGAAACAGTGTTACCATACGCAAACACCACAGGCGGGTGGACAGATGGAAAAAAACAGAGTATAGTTATTCCCTCTCCTATTATAACAACAGTCTACGTTTACGTAATATCAATTGAGAGAGGGAGTGAGACAGAGAGAAAGATATCACTGACCACCTTTGAATATACTCGAAGGTATAGAACTGAATCCTGCATGGCATTATTTCATTTGCTTCCTTTCCGGTTAAATCAGCGGAGTGGAGGGAATGTATTTGTATTGTATGCAAAATGCATACATAACCGTGCACACACATGGACAGGATTCGTTCGTACCATCTTTGTAAAACCAAAGATATACTCTGTTTTGATATGATAACTTTTCAGTTGGCGAAAAGAGTGCTGTCTACTGTACCATATCAGCTGTTTAGATTTCTATGAAATGTTTTACTCTTTCTGGCTGTTGTTCGAGGTATATCAACATATTAAATTCCAGCAGTAAAACTGAAAATGCATTCGTTCTCTTCAGTATCCAGCTTTTATATTTCTATTTTAATAATAAGAACTAATGCTTGACTTATGCGTTCAACTAAACTTGTATAGATTAGGGTAGGTTAGGTCTTAAAGATCTGTCGTGTCTTGCTCTTGTATCTGTAACCAGATAGGTTTATTTTATTTTACTATTTTATTAAGTTATTTCTTTTCTACAAAACATCAAACTATTAACATCAGCATTTTCCCTATGCTACACAACTAATGATATCAATGACAAAATCAAATTTGTACCGAAAGGTGTGTTTTAACCATAAAGATTTAGTTTTAGGCTAAGATATTGCTGTCTAGATTCAAGCATGAATTCTGTGAAAAACTTGCCTTGAGTGTTAACCTTATACATAACGTAAAGCACCTCTGCCTTTAATTATATAACGCTATTGGAAATTCAAGCAGCATTTTACCATTTTGGTGAGGTAGCAATGGGTCGTAATGATGCCTGAGTGCCAGTAGCATAAGTAAGAGTATTTACTCCACAAAAGCCCTTCTAAAACTGAATCCTAATTTTTCTTTTTTATTCTGTCAGAAAATTAAATATAATTAACCTTGAAATGGACATTGATGAGTGTAGGCTGCATACATTTAGAAACAGACAACAAGCAAATTTGTAGCTTGTATGTTGCTGATTTGTTGACTTCTTATTTTATCAACATGACTCGTTTCCCCTGACAGGAGACGTATTTTTGCCAATATTAGACCATTTTCTTCGGTAGGGTTCAGCTCCACACAAGCAAAAACTAAAGTCGCTGTTTAATTAGTGATGAACACCCGAGCAGCGAAAACTTAATACAACACCAGCCTACATAGAAAGCTTATCAGTAACATTGCGGATCCTCTTCTTACACACACGTACTTTTTGAAAAATATGACTTTTCCATGCAAGTACCAGTCCACTCCATTTAATCAACACTTTAATTTTTCCTCTAATCCTATCCTGAACCTCCCAAACTTCCTTGTTGTTCACATTAAAAAAAAAAAAAAAAAAAAAAAGTCTTGTACCCAGGTCATCGTGACCAAACCACCTCAAGACTCTCTGGTCCATTTTTTCACAAGTGGTGAAAACCTTACTGTACTGCCTAAATATATATATATATATATATATATATATATATATATATATATATATATATATATATATATTATATATATATATATTAATATATGTATATATATATATATATATATATATATATATATATATAATATACATATATGTATGTATGTGTATCTATATTGTATGATTTCGTATGTGTGCCATGAACGCACGTCTATGCTGCAAACGACACGTAAAAGGTAATTTTAAACGGCACACCTCAAGCGAACCTGACTTGGCGTCATTGGCACGTTTTCCTTTGAGCTATCTTGACTGTTAAAAGTGATTAATGATCCGAGAGTGACAGATTTACCGATGAATGGACGAGGGATTGCATTTCTCCCATCCCCGAAATGTTACCTGATTTTCAATGCATAACACCTCAGTTCTGAGGACGGCCCCTGGTGGTTCGACTTTCCGACACGACTTGTCGAAGTCATTGGCAGTCCTGACTTGGTGCCGTGGCTTCAAAAGTGGTCGTGTGTGCTGACTTGTAGATTTACTTGTTTTTCATACGTGGTGTTTGTGGGATAGCAATGAGGGTATTCATAGGAGTGAAAGTCAAAGTTGAAGTTACTAAAAAGAAAGAAAGAAAGAAGGTGTAAGGCTGTGCTTCTCTTGGTATTTTCCATACCTAGTGCTTGCAAGGTGGCTGTGAGATTATTTTTAGAAAGGTGTCAAACGTTACCGTGACCCACGAACATTAACGACATTTACAGGGAAAGGATATGGTGTTTGTCATATTTACCGTTTATTTGTCGTAGCTTTAACGTTAGTTTGTTGCTCAAAACTGAGATCATGTATTAAAGATTGCTCCACAAATGTGGGTTATTTGCGTACAAGTAGATATGGGTTAATTTTCTATATTCACCAGTTAAATCAGTCTGATTTAACTTCCACTTAGGATGCCTGATAGAGATTTTGAGAGTGCAGTCAATAACCAATTCGCTTACAAGTCATTTTGTTCACTTGCTAGTTCGTCCACAGCGCGTTTCGTTCATATATATATATATATATATATATATATATATATATATATATATATATATATATATATATATATGTATATATATATATATATACCTTGTCTTTCAAAACCCGTCTCGTCTTCATACACTTTGGTCTAAAAACTGAATATGCGCAGAATAGGTTAATTTTGTAGCAACTGATAATTTGACTTTTTTTTTTTCGAAAGTATGAACATCCTAGGGAGGAAGAGGGTGACATACAACCTAGGCTAAGCTACTTCGATCACTTAGGGCCAGTAGAGCGAGCGCACACGAATCTTTAAAAAATGAGTCAAATTAACATGCACGAAACTGGAATTTGCCATATTCATATAACTTCACAAATAATCAAACTTCTGTATATGAAGCAGTAAGTAACAATTTCCAATTGCTGTTGAATATAATAATCTTATATTTATTCGTAGTATTAAATAGCCAAGAAACTTATAACGAAATAATAACCCAGAAATCAACTGGATTTGTTAATGACGACCAAACGTAACCCATTATTATTAGTGAAATCGTTACATATAACAGGTGCTAATGTATAAAACTCGGAAACTGGTGTGCACGAAACAACAAATATTCAACAAAATATAACAGTAAAAAACGAACCTCTTATTCAAAATCATTCCCTTCCCACACTGTCGTCAAGTTTATCCCCCCACACAATTTTACCACAATGGAAAGAAAACTGCAGGTTCTCCCACTTTACAAAACAAGATTCGTCCACAAACCATATCCGGATTACAAAACAGTTTGTCCACAGTTCTATCACCAGACCATTTCGAACATAGTAGTTGATCCGGTTGTAGGTGTTTCGTCTACAGGTTTATATAAGGTAAATCCAATCGTAGTTGTCATTTTCCAGTTATATATGGGTGAGGAAATTAGTAAAGACAGCGTATGGGGGCTGCAAGCCTCCGCCAATGTCGAGTAGTCTACCTCCCATAAAGCCTCTTCTACCCAAAAGTTTCATTCCTAGCTCTCCCACAGTCCAATCATTCGCTGCGAGTTACGACGTTGACGTTCACATTGGGTGGTTTTCGTAAAATTCCACTCATTATGTTTGGTCACAAATAGACAAATCAATTAATGTAACTCCTATCTGTCTTTTAGGTATATAAGCATCTCCTG
>NC_061091.1:56325340-56330340 GCF_015104395.2 Macrobrachium nipponense
TACCGATAATCATTGGAACACTAGGCACGATCCCAAGATCCTTGAAAAGGAATCTGGAAAAACTAGAGGCTGAAGTAGCTCCAGGACTCATGCAGAAGAGTGTGATCCTAGAAACGGCGAACATAGTAAGATAAGTGATGGACTCCTAAGGAGGCAGGATGCAACCCGGAACCCCACACTATAAATACCACCCAGTCGAATTGGAGGACTGTGATAGACCCAAAAAATTATTATTATTATTTTTTTTTTTTTTTTTTTATCACAGTCCTCCAATTCGACTGGGTGGTATTTATAGTGTGGGGTTCCGGGTTGCATCCTGCCTCCTTAGGAGTCCATCACTTTTCTTACTATGTGTGCCGTTTCTAGGATCACACTCTTCTGCATGAGTCCTGGAGCTACTTCAGCGTCTAGTTTTTCTAGATTCCTTTTCAGGGATCTTGGGATCGTGCCTAGTGCTCCTATGATTATGGGTACGATTTCCACTGGCATATCCCATATCCTTCTTATTTCTATTTTCAGATCTTGATACTTATCCATTTTTTCCCTCTCTTTCTCTTCAACTCTGGTGTCCTATGGTATTGCGACATCAATGAATGATACTTTCTTCTTGACTTTGTCAATCAACGTCACGTCTGGTCTTTTCGCACGTATCACCCTGTCCGTTCTGATACCATAGTCCCAGAGGATCTTTGCCTGATCGTTTTCTATCACTCCCTCAGGTTGGTGCTCGTACCACTTATTACTGCAAGGTAGTTGATGTTTCTTGCACAGGCTCCAGTGGAGGGCTTTTGCTACTGAATCATGCCTCTTTTTGTACACGTTCTGTGCAAGTGCCGGGCATTCTCTTGCTATGTGGTTTATGGTTTCATTTTTCGTATTGCACTTCCTACATATGGGAGAGATGTTATTTCCGTCTATCGTTCTTTGAACATATCTGGTTCTTAGGGCCTGATCTTGTGCCGCTGTTATCATTCCTTCAGTTTCCTTCTTTAGCTCTCCCCTCTGTAGCCATTGCCATGTGTCATCGCTGGTTAGTTCTTTAGTCTGTCTTATGTATTGTCCGTGCATTGGTTTGTTGTGCCAGTCCTCTGTTCTGTCTGTCATTCTCCTGTCTCTGTATATCTGTGGGTCTTCGTCTACTTTTATTAGTCCTTCTTCCCATGCACTCTTTAGCCACTCGTCTTCACTGGTTTTCAGATAATGCCCCAGTGCTCTGTTCTCGATGTTGATGCAGTCCTCTATACTTAGTAGTCCTCTCCCTCCTTCCTTTCGTGTTATGTATAGTCTGTCCGTATTTGCTCTTGGGTGTAGTGCTTTGTGTATTGTCATATGTTTCCTGGTTTTCTGATCTATGCTGCGGAGTTCTGCCTTCGTCCATTCCACTATTCCTGCGCTGTATCTGATTACTGGCACTGCCCATGTGTTTATGGCTTTTATCATATTTCCGGCGTTGAGTTTTGACTTGAGTATCGCCTTGAGTCTCTGCATGTATTCTGTAGCTTTATCCCTTCAGTTCTCGTTACTTTGCCTTTTTGTATGTTGACTAAGGCGCATTTTTCTATTCCAAACTCCATCCTGATGTCCCCAGATACAATCCTTACAGTCTGGATTAGGGTATCTATTTCCTTGATGCTCTTACCATACAGCTTGATGTCGTCCATGAACATCAGATGGTTGATTCTGTTGCCTCTTTTCTTGAGTTGGTACCCGGCATCCATCTTCTGTAGTACTTTTGTCATGGGAATCATGGCTACTACGAAGAGTAGTGGGGACAGTGAGTCGCCCTGGAAGATCCCTCTCCTGATATTAACCTCTGCTAGTCTTATTCCAGAGCTTATAAGTATTGTATTCCAGTTGCGCATTGTATTTTTTAGGAAGCTGATGGTGTTTTCCTCTGCCCCATATATTTTCAGGCATTCTATTAGCCATGTGTGTGGTATCATGTCGAAGGCTTTCTTATAGTCTATCGATGCCATGCTTAGGTTGGTTTTCCTTCTCCTACTGTTCTTCATTACCATTTTGTCTATCAGGAGCTGTTCTTTTGTGCCCCTACACTTCCTTCTACAGCCTTTCTGTTGGTGGGGGATGGTGTTTGTCTCCTCTAGGTAATTGTATAGCCTTTCACTGATGATACCTGTTAGTAACTTCCACATTATTGGTAGGCAGGTGATAGGCCTGTAGTTACTGGCTATATTTCCCTTACTCTTGTCCTTTTGTACTAAGGATGTTCTTCCTGTGGTCATCCAATTGGGTGCATGGTGATTTGAGATACAGTGCTGGAGTTGTTCTGCTATTGCAGGGCCTTGAAGTTTTTGAGCCAGTATCCACTATTATTATCATTACAACAATTCACATGTCCTTCACACTTTCACTTCAGTACTTTCTCCGTTTTTTGTTCAAGTACATTTATCCAAGTACTATGAATCCCTGAAAACGCATTTGGCGAGCCATTACTTATTACATTTATTCTTCCTGGGACTTTCCTTTTCATTCACTCTGCTTTCACCTAATAAGTTGATATCCACCCGAGACTATCCATTGGAGTCATCCACCATCCATTCCAATGTCCATTCCTTCATCGTTGTTTCTTATTTTCATAAAACTAAAATCGGAAACATTCATAATTCCATATTTTCTTTCATTGTGAACACTGACATTAGTGTGACTGTTGAAAAGTTCAGTCACTACAAGAATGACCTGTTTCCAGACGCCTTTCATGTCTGGAAAGAAGTCATTCTTGTAGTGACTGAACTTTTAAACAGTGATTGAACTTCTAACTGGCGTGACTGTTTAAAACTTCAGCCACTACAAGAATGACTTGTTTCCAGACGTTTTTCATGTCTTTCAGTTTTTTTTTTTTTTAGAATTCCACCCCGCTGTATCTCATGGTCATCACTGCATTACAGTACACTATACTGCAGATCTTCCGAACATCCTCGATCCCTTTTATTAGTTTCTAAATATCTTTCATTAGTCTGAAAATCCTTGTAGTGTTATAATTCATTGGCTTCGGAAATCATCTAGTCTGCGTAATATTCATGCCAGCCTCTCTCTTCGCATAAAGTTGAAGGTGTCTCTTCTTTTATCCTGTTCATCCCGTGTATGAACACCTCAAAGAACATATGGAACATAACATTTCTTGCATTGGACCTACTTCTTTTAAGCCTAGCCAGTCACTTAAGTTTGTGTCCCCCACGCCCCTCTTCTCATCAGGTGTCGAGTTGGTCATTTCCTTGAATTCAAACACCCATTTTTTTTTTCTTGTCTCCATGGGGCCTAGACAACAAAGAGTTATTACCTGTCTTTCCATACAAATAAAACAAACGCAAACTCTGAGTCACTTCTAACAGATTACTTCATATTTAACACCTAGATTAACTCGGTATTACAAATTTATTTACACGATATGCCTTTTTAAGACCAATAAAACTTTTCACCATGTATGCACATGCACGTGTATCAGTAAATTCCTGTACTTATAGATATTAGGTTGGCAATTATATCTATCAAACACTATAACTTAACATCTCTCGTTGATCATTTCATCTCATTTTATCGTTCTTTAAAAGAGGAAGACTATCATTTCACTTCAGGAATTAAATCTTACTATTGTTGATGTGTTTGTTGTTACATTTTTTAGCATTGCTCTTGTTGGAGTTTGAAATCATTTTACCGACTTGTACTTTCTCCTTTGACAATGCTATTTCGCCCTTCTTTCAGGCGCCATTATGCTATAGGACCAAAATGAATGAAAGGAGCGGAATGACTTTCGATTTTGTCGAACCGAACAAAACCGTTCACCCTTCTCTCTCTCTCTCTCTCTCTCTCTCTCTCTCTCTCTCTCTCTCTCTCTCTCTCATACCACTTTGTGAAATTCCATGCTGTGTTACCTAATTGGTCATTATGCCCGTTTCCTGTTCACGTTGGCCAGGGCCCCTGGGCGCCTTTCATTGGGAGGAGGAAAATGTTTTCTTCATTTATAGAATCGTAGGCTGACGAAGGTCTTGTCATTTCCCTTAACTGATCGAGAGGCTCTTTTGTGTGCTGGACTTTCACTTCGCCCGGGCTGAAATGGGCGGAGTGGGCGCGATTGGGCGGCCTTGTTGAAGGTGTGGTAACATGGAGGAATTGGTTAGGACCATGGAGTAGATCTCTGTTGGGCAATTTCTGTCCGCTAATTCATTCCTGTGTAGAAAAGCGAACGCGGCCTTTGAATGAGAGGGAGAATCTTTACTTTCACGCCGTTGGAAAAATGCGTCAGTTATTTCGTTCGAGAGAGAGACGAGAGAGAAGAGAGAGAGAGATTTCTTTGATCAGTATGTGAAATTATTATTAGGGACAGGTGAAACGGAAATTTTGAGAGAGAGAAGAGAGAGAGAGAGAGAGAGAGAGAGAGAAGAGAGAGAGAGAAAGTGGGAATGGGAAACTTTTCATTCACGCCTCTGAAAAATATGTTGTAGTTTTTGTAAAAGAGGGTGAGGTCCAGTGCGCTCTCTCTTTTGGCCGAACACAAAGGTGGTGCAAATGATTTCAGAATTCGCAGATAAGGAAATCACGAGAAAGCTGAGAAAAGGAGATCTCACATTTTCGTATTTCCTGGTCGTTAAATTCATATATATATATATATATATATATATATATATATATATTATATATATATATAATATCAAATTTCTGGTTATCTATATCTCTATCTACCTACCTACATATATTATTATTATATATATATATATATATATATATATATATATATATAGAGAGAGAGAGAGAAGAGAGAGAGAGAGACGAGAGAGAGAGAGAGAGACGAGAGAGAGATAGAGAGATAGATAAAAAATAAATTTTTCCAGCATCAGATGGATTGGACCTACGTGTCATCTAAGTCTTTTCCAAGTCTTTACGTCGGGAAAAGTAAGTTCCACAGCATATCAGTAGAGGGGTTGAACATCAGTAAACAGACTTCTATAAGGTTCTTGTACAATTGACTACGTAGCCTAACATGT
>NC_061091.1:56332840-56340340 GCF_015104395.2 Macrobrachium nipponense
TATATATATATATATATATATATATATATATATATTATATATATATATATATATATATATATATATATATATATATATATATATATATATATATATATATATATATATATATATATATATATATATATATATATATATATATATATATATATATATATATATATATATATATATATATATAATATATATATATATATATATATATATATATATATATATATATATATATATATATATATATATAACCATTCAGGAAACCGCAGACAACCACATCAAAAGGAAGAACATTTTTTAGAGACGTTTAGCATATACCTTGTGCATCTTCAGTCTGTTGAGATATAAAAACATACACATATTAACAATAACAAGTTAAAATTAATACAAGACTAAAATTAACTTAAAATTTGCAAAGAGGATTCAAAGTTAATGAGAAGTAAAACCATGAAGTAAAAAGTACAAATCAAAAACAAATACCAAGGCGCAACCAACCGTTAGTTGAGAAGGAAGGAGGTAGAATGACTAGACTCGGGCAAGAAGTTAAAAAGTTGACTATGCCAGATAAAGCAGAGAAGATGAAACGCCACTGTTCAATGAGGGAACAAGACGTTTAATATATATAATGACTCTAGAGTGGTTAGGTAATCAGTCTTTACCTGAACCTAAAATAGAGAAGTGTTGTTTCTTCACCTCTATCTTACAATTAATTGCGTGATTTTTTATGTTTGATTGTTCAGGCCTACTTCATTTTTGACCCGTCCTTAAACTAAAGCCCATGTGGCTACAGTATCTTATTTGCAGCAGCCTCCTAGTCGATCCAACGTAAATTCCGGGACATCCCTGGCACGTAAATTTGTATACTACGTTGGATCTCATGAACTGCTACAGACGATCTTTGAACCAGAAAAAAGAGCCTATTTTGCTTGGGTTGTTTGAAACAAGTTTTATATTCAGACAGGGAATTTCACCTTCAATCATTCTAGTTAGGTGTTGTGAAAATTTGCTATTGTATATAAATGGTATTGAGGCATACATTAGTTTCTTTGGAATGTCTATCATTGGAACGGGTGGTTTAAAATGCAAAGTTAAAAGTTTGCTAACAATATCAAAAAATACATCCTTAGGGTACGAGTTTCGTTGGAAAATATTAGATAAAAATTCTATTTCTTTGTGGAAGGTATCCCAGTTCGATTTAAACTTTATTGCTCTATGAACCAGAGTGGAGATGGCATTAAGCTTAAAACTCTTTTGACAAGAGCTATAAAAATCATTAGATAGTCCCGTATATGTTTTCTTCCTAAAAACCGAAGTGTTGAAAATTGAATGATCCCTAGTAATACAAATATCAAGAAACGGTAAAGAATTGCCGTTTTCGAATTCACAAGAAAGTTAATGTTAGGGTGTTTCAAAAAATTATGAAGCTTGCCATTCGTATCCAAAAAGGGCGAAGGTCTCGTCCAGATACCTTCTGTAGAACGATGGTTTAAAAGAATCAGGAAAAGAATTTTAAAAATCTTGTTCAAGACCAGACATGAAAAAATTTGCGAAATATATATATATATATATATATATATATATATATATATATATATATATATATATATATATATATATATATATGTGTGTGTGTGTGTGTGTGTGTGTGTGTGTGTGTATATGTATGTATATGCACATATAAATGTATACATACACACCTACATTTATATACGTATATGCAATAAAGGATCCCGTTAGAGTCAGACAAGCTCGCTCCCAAAGCAGCGCACAAAAAGAGTAGACATTTGCAACCCCCCTGAATTAGTAGAGTAACAAATCTTGAGTCATTTTTATCATGGAGGATGAATTTGATTTGTGAACTCGGTCTGATCTTAGCATGAGGCCCGTGCGTCGATGACCGTAGTCACTGCGTGGCCAGTTTACACAGAAATCTACCAGTTATAGCTTACAATGGTAACGCTTTTTAGTACCCTCTGATGGCTATCCAGTTAGTGCTGATTGAAACTACGTTAGCAAGTCAGCAGAAATATTTATCCCACTGGAACATCACTCAAGGTACTATCCACCCCGCCATCCACCCCCCCCCCCGCCCCCCACTTAATTCAAAGAGAAAAATGAATGTCTACACCAATAGTAAATAACAGTTAGCTCGCCTCCAATTAGAGAACAGTTAGGGACCTTCTTCTTTTGTTTTATATTGCGATAAATCATAAGTACCATTACTGAAGTGTTGGGGTTTTTTTCCTTTGCCATCTGGTCCTACCTATTTTTTTGTTTTTTCACTGTTGTATGATGCTATATCTAATGTTGTCATGTTTTCCATGATTAAGTATTAATGTTGATATTTTTCTTATTTTGATGACGTATTTAAAGTTGTTATATTTTTATTATTTTGATGATATATTCAGTTTTATGTTTTCTAATTATGATGATATATATTCTTTTTCCCATTTGATGATATATTCAGTGTTATATTTTTCTTATTGTGATGATACATTCGGTGTTGTAATATTTTTCTTATTTTGATGATACGTTCAGAATTGTAATATTTTTCTTATTTTGATGATGTATTTCTTTATTCATTCCTTCATTTGGTTATTCAAGCTTTCAATTTGTCAAGTCTTCTTTTGCTAATTAACCTAACCTGTTCCGCATACCTACTGAATAGTTGCCTATTGTTATCATAAACTGAATTCCCTCCCTCCTCCTACCCCACTCCATCATGTCTCCTACCCCCTCCCAACCCCCAAAGTAACTGGCGCCCAGAAGCAGTCGATCAATTACTTAAAAAGCCTTATAGATTACAATGTCGAAAAAGCTTTTAAGAGAATCTACATAGAATCTATATTGCAGACATAACAACATGGAATCCCTTCCAGTGAAGGGAAGGAGGAACAGCGATAGAAGAAGCTAATGTCAGACATCGCCAATTTTTGTCTTTTATTTATTTTTTTTTTCTTCAACTTGTGCCATTCATCTTGAACGCACCGAGCTCTATCATAAGAGCCTTCTTTAAGAAGATAATAAACATATCATCGGGTGAGTTATGGCCTCTGCCCCATACGTCATTTATACACCGTACCCTTATCTCTCTCTCTCTCTCTCTCTCTCTCTCTCTCTCTCTCTCTCTCAAAAATTAGAAGAGAATACACGTACACTCTCACTCTTTCAAATGAGACATTTTCGAATAATGAAAATGCATGGATGAGCAAACGGATCAGTCGCAGTGTGAGAAAAATAAGCCATAAAATGAACACGACTGAACAAATACAAATTACAAATGTCAAAGGAGAATTATGTTTTGTAAACGTTGCAAGTTGTGAATTGGTAAAATGAGGTGGTATATTCAAAACAGCCAGATATAATATATCTTCTGATTTGTGGTCTATTAGCATCTCTCTCTCTCTCTCTCTCTCTCTCTCTCTCTTCTCTCTCTCTCTCTCTCCACTTGAGTGTACCACAGTACTCTTAGATAGGGCTGTTCATTTTCTTTCCTTTGGTCGAAGGTTAAGTAAGGCTGGTGGCTGTGGAGGGTACCGGGGATCACCCTGTGGGTCGTGGTGGGGGATGGTGGGTAGAGGCTGGAAGGAATGAGGTGATAGGCAGAGATAAGGAGCACAGACTAAAACCAATTCGGACTCCATTCTTACATTCTCCTCTCTCTCTCTCTCTCTCTCTCTCTCTCTCTCTCTCTCTCTCTCTCTCTCTCTCTCTCTCTTACCTGCGCTTTATATGCAGTTAAATCCCTTCTTTTTTTATTGTTTTCATTTATGTTCTCTCTCTCTCTCTCTCTCTCTCTCTCTCTCTCTCTCTCCTCTCTCTCTCCTGCCCTTTATATGCAGTTAGATCCCTTCTTTTTTTATTTCTTTCATTTATGCTTTGCTACTTGTATATACCTATGTGGTGAAGACACCCATCCAACCAATGAGAGGGACTTGGATCGATTCTTTGTCGAGCAGGAAGGCATTAGCCACCTTCCCGCAAATACCATTATGGCGTGTCGACAAAAGCCTCGAGTTAAATGCCTGATAATTAATCGACTCTTGGGGGTCGTAGGGGTAGCGGCCTCGACCCACAATACTTTTGAAAGCTGGAAGAGTGATGCATTCAGAGATTTCCACTTCTAAGAGGTTACTGGCGTACGAGGGACTAAATAGATATAAAGCCGTGGGTCCCTCCTTTAGCGCTTGACAAAAGAGCTCATGTAGAGGCCGCTTTCCTCTTTTCTGTTTATAATGATAATTCAAGATCCTAATTTTTGGGGGAGGACGTCAAAAGTTTGTTTTCGTTATAAAACAAGAAACTTAGGCGCATGCGAGCTTTCTGTACAGCGAAAATACTCTTTCGGTGGTCTCGGTCTAATGCCAGTCGTTCAGCCTTCCTGTATACCAGCATACAGTATACCAGCCACAAGTATCCTTAAGTTTTTAAAATTAAAGGAAAAAGCATTCCCGCAGCCTTCTTATTAAAAAATACTGATAAGAATATTGACCAGTTATTAAATAAAAATATTGCTGAGCCAAAAAAAAAACTGTTAATAAGAAGAATAGAAGCGCCTCGGTGTCGTGGTCGGTATGTTGTTGGCGTGCCACCTTGGTGGTCGCTAGTTCGATTATCGGGAATTCCATTGAGGAATGGGAGTTGTGCATTTCTGGTGATAGAAGTTCACTCTCGACGTGGTTCGGAAGTCACGTAAAGCCGTTGGTCCCGTTGCTGAATAACCACTGGTTCCATGCAACGTAAAAACACCATACAAACAAACAATAAGAAGAATAGAAAAGTTATATAGAATTAATTCGCTTAACACAGCCATTCTTTTTAACAAAATATGTTTAGAAGGGTCTTCTTCCAAGATATAAAATATTATTATTATTATTATTATTATTATTATTATTATTATTATGATTATTATTATTATTATTATTATTATTATTATTATTATTATTATTATTATTATTATTATTATTATTATTATTATTAGCTGAGGTATACGTGCAGTATAGACACCGATTTTATGATTGATCTTGAATTCCATTCACAACACGAAAATTACAGGATCCATAACACAGATCACAGCCTGTGAAAGGAACTGATGAAATTTCCGATTGTGGAAAATTATAGCAATAAAGATAAATAATAAAGGTAACATTTGTAAAATAAAACGTAAGTAGTAGTAGTAACAGTAAACTCAACTATCTTTTCATTGTTTAAAAAAAAGGCAAAATTCTAATGGTTAGGATAAGCACATCATTTTTGTTATGAATAAATGCCAGTCAATGCAGGTAGACTGTATAAAGGACAATTTGGCAGACCCTTTTGTGGACCCTTTCGTTAAATAGTTGTATATATGAGTATATGTATGTATATACATACACAAATAATAAGCCCCAAATATCGGGAAATGTCCACTTCCACCCAAGGGGAATAATAACTGGAAAGTGCTTTGTCACACACAAGTTATTAGTTATGGTTTCCCTCAGGTGTAAGTTATTCCTAAGGTATAGTGAGTTAGATATTTGACGATATTCAAGACTGTCATTTCTGGATATAAAAAAATGTAACGGTTAAAAAAATAAATAAATAAAGGGTCAGTGCTTAAAAATTTGGAGAAGCCTTTTGCATCCTTCGGCCTGAGATGTGTGTATATACGTATATATATACGTAATGTGCATATATATTATATATATATATATATATATAATATATATATATATGTGTGTGTGTGTGTGTGTGTGTGTGTGTGTATATGCACATAACGTATTACTGCGTGTGTATGTGTATATTGTTAAAGTTGATACAAGCTATACACTAACCTCTGTTTTTGTCTACCTTATTGAATTATTAAAGGAACGAAATAAAACGTGGCATATTTATTCATCAGGTGGTAGTATATATATACGTAATGTGCATATATATATATACTATATATATATATATATATATATATATATATATATATATATATATATATATATATATGCACATTACGTATTACTGCGTGTGCATTTGTATATTGTTAAAGTTGATACAAGCTATACACTAACCTCTGTTTTTGTCTACCTTATTGAATTATTAAAGGAACGAAATAAAACGTGGCATATTTATTCATCAGGTGGTAGTCTTGCGATGTTCAACGTTTCAAAGAAATCATTTCAGAGTTGGTGATTCGACGCCATAAAAACCATCTCTCTCTTCTCTGTGCTGATTTCTGGCAAAAGGTGATCATCTCCGTAGAGTTACCCGATGAATATGCATGACAAGTATCTTCATATTTTTTCCTTCAATATGGGCATATGTCTGCTAAGACTCATGCAAACATGAACACATAAATTTACATTTTACTTATATTGATATCATCTTTTTTCTTCTCTTTCCACCCTCTCTTATTTATGTCCTTGCAACTCTGTTAAGTTTAAATTCATCTATTTAAAATTCCCTGTTTCTCTTTATTTATCTCTTTATTCGTGTGTTTCATATGTAGTTTGTATTAATTTACTTTACATTATCTTCTTCTTCCTCTTTCTTTTCTCATCTGTCACGTCGTCTTTTTCTCCACAGCTAAACTGAAAAGAAAAATGATCACGGATATCTCAGTAGGTTGCACTTCTCGGATGGAGCGACAGTGCATGACGCCCTCCCTATTCTGCGCGACCTAAACCTCGCCTTCCCCTGCCACCCCCATCCCCTCGTGTAATTCAAACAGGGAGGCAACAAATAAGTGTGATTCCCGAGTGTGCCTATTCTTGTAAAGGACCGGGCCGAGATGCGTATCGCGGCGCATGCGTATTCATGTAAGGACACGCGAACTCAAATAAATCGACCTCCTTCGTTAGTATGTATTCATGGGCGTATCCGATCGTCTCTCTATCTCAGACCCCGATCGCTTCGTGAATCGCTGTTTGCTGCCGCGGCTGCTGTAGCCTTTGCTCTATCTCTCGCCTTGCTGGCTTTTAGGGGGCCTCATTGTGTCCCACCGACGCTCCTACCAAATTCCCAAGGCTGTCGCCAGTTTCAGCAATGGTTGCAAGAGATTTGGATGTCAGTGGCGTTTTGCATTTACCGGTGGAGACTTGTCCAAGTTCTGACCGGACCTAGTGGTGGTTAATTTCACTGAGTACAATAACAGGAATTATTGATCTGAACTGTATCAAATCCTTAGCATTTTGTCTTCATTCGCACTCACAAACACCTGATATATATATATATATATATATATATATATATATATATATATATATATATATATATATATATATATCAATAGAAGGATCCACAGTAATATCCTTGTTTATCAAGATAAAATATATTTATGGAAATATATACAAAGCTTAAAGCTTTCGTCCATCCTCCTGTGGACTTGATCACTAAGTAAATGAGACATGGTACTGGTGAAGAATTCCATATAAACATAAACAAACAGACAACAAAAATTTAACAAGGTTAAAATTGCGAACAAGTCATTAGGTCGTATTCCTTTCCATAATTCGCTGTGATCTTCGAGGCGGA
>NC_061091.1:56345340-56347840 GCF_015104395.2 Macrobrachium nipponense
GTTACATGTAGATGATCGAGTCAACTAAATATTGATGGTTAGATTAATTGAATATTGGTAGCAGGATTTATTAAATAAGGATGATCGAATTAGTTAAATATGGATGGCCATAATTGTTCCAGATGGCTGGATTAGTTAAATATGGTTGGCCGAATTAGTTACTGATTGCTGCAGTAGCTAAGTATGGATGGTCGGATTTGTTACAGATGGCTGGCTTAGTTAAATATGGATGATCGGATTTGCTACAGATTGCTGAATTAGTTAAATATGGATGGTCAGATTTGTTACAGATGGCTGGATTAGTTACATATGGATGGTTGTATTTGCTACAGATGGCTGGATTAGTTAGATATGGATGGTCGATTTGTTACAGATGGCCGGATTAGTTACAGATGGATGGTTGGTTTTGTTACAGATTGTTGGATTAGTTCAGTATGGACGGTTGAATTTGTTACAGATGGCTGGATTAGTTACATATGGATGGTTGGATTTCCTACAGATGGCTGGATTAGTTAGATATGGATGGTCGATTTGTTACAGATGGCCGGATTAGTTAAGTATGGATGGTCGGATTTGTTACAGATAGCTACTAGATTAGTTAATGTGGATGGTCGAATCTGTTATGGATGGCTGGATTAGTTAAATATGGATGGTCGGATTTGTTACAGATTGCTGGATTAGTTAAATATGGATGGCCGAATTTGTTACAGATTGCTGGATTAGTTAAATGGGGATGGTCGAATTTGTTACAGATGGTTGGATTAGTTAAATATGGATGGTCGGATTTGTTACTGATTGATGGATTAGTTAAATATGGATGGTCGGAATAGTTGAATATTGGTGGCTGGGTCTGAGAGCAATTTTCATGTAGTTTAGAAAAATATTGACTTTTAACAAAGACAATAGTTGGAATCAAAGCTTTAGTATCAGGCGGCGTGGGGACCCTTTTGATAATAATGTTAGAGGTCACTTGCATAGTGCGTTTAGTAACTACAGATTTTTTCCTCGTATGGAGTATTGTTTATGCTGTGCCGTCTTCCACTCACGTTAAGCAGAGCATAAAACTCTCTGTAGTGACCGTCAGACTGTAGCTGCGTTGCATTTTAGAAACCTATTTCTTAATATTTCCATTTGATCTTTTCCCACTTAGCTGTTCAACTTCTTGAACGTTGTCTTTCTCCAGGTTTCACACCTGGTTCGGAAATGGGATTCTGTTATCTTGGTAAATCAGTTAATGGTATATATAAGGATTGGGCACTTCCACCGCCCACCGTGTTTAAGGTGAAATGTGGGTGCCGTAGCCTGGTTGTGAAGCGCTCGGATCACATTTGCTAGGTTCGTAGATCGCTCTCGGCCTGCCACCCATTAGTCCACCCAGCTGAGGTTAGCGGAAAAGAACATGGATCTAGTAGCTTCACTGTTGAAGACTTGTAAATTGATCCCCTTATGAATCAGTATCATAGGGAGTCACTTGGAGAGTACGGTCCCAGCTTGTTAAGATACGCTCAGTTGGTCTCTGGTAATATTTCATTAATATCATTTAATAGTTGTAAACTCGAGGGTTAAGCGAGTTGATCCGCCATTCTTACCGTTCACTGGATTCTTCATCCTCTATATTGCCGTGATGCACATCACGGCTTCTTTAACATTAAAAAAGGAACCCGCAGTCACATTTGATTAACGGAGTAATTAAAGGTGTATATGTACCGCTGTGTTATGTGCTGGCAGATGTCTCCAACTGATATTACAATGAAACGGAAATCAACTTGTTCGTAGAGGCTCCAAGCAAATTAAAGTATATGCATTGTTTGCTACGATAATAAATAATATATATATATTTACATATATATAGGGTGGCTGCTTTTAAATCCTTAGTCTAGCCCACGGGCGTTTTTTCGTCTCTTTGAAGTGAATTGGACCTTTTGTTGATCCTAATGTCCGTTTGTGTATGCTTACTTGTACTGTGTTTCTTATCGTTCTGATCAGTCTTGCTTAGAGTAAAGGGTCGTTAAGACCGAAAGAAAGGTCTCGGCAGTTCTCGTTTTCTTTCATTTTCCTCTGTGGCATTACCTTTATATATATATATATATATATATATATATATATATATATATATATATATATATATGTGTGTGTGTGTGTGTGTGTGTGTGTGTGTGTGTGTGTGTGTGTGTGGGTGGGTGAGTATATGGCTGTATACATGTTGTATGTGGGTGTGGGTGTAAGTGTGTGTGTTTCATTTCATTTAGCACCATTGGCACGTCTAAGGCAATCAGCAGAATCGGTGGAAACGAAACCAGCCCCTGATAAATACGGCTTCTCTCTCCTATCGTAACACTCTATAGGCTATTTCTGTGTTTGTCCGGCACCTTCCCTGTTTGGCTTTGTGCGCGACTGTTTCTCTTTTGATTTCGTCGGGGCTGTGTTTAGAAGACAGACAGATAGACAGACAGAGACAGAGAGATTTAAAAAAAAAAAGTCCAAATTAATTCGTGGGTCA
>NC_061091.1:56352840-56357840 GCF_015104395.2 Macrobrachium nipponense
GTAGGTGAGTAATTGGGATGAACATAGTTTCCGTTTGCAATGGCCTAATAGTACATTTTTTTTTCGTTTGTAATTAATTTCTCGCTTACTTGTTTTATACCCCCCCCCCCCAGATCTGTTAATTACAGGAAAGTAATTGGTACTCAGTCGTTTCTTTCCAAGCTTTCCCTGTGGTTTCAGCTGATAAACAAATTACGTGTTTATTTTTGTGATTTTTAGTAATACTATATAATATATATATATATATATATATATATATATGTATATGTATATTTTATATATATATATATATATATATATATATATATATATATATATATATGTATATATATATATATCTGCAAACACAATCCCACATACAGAGACATACATAATATATACACACGCACAAACATTATATATACATACATTCATACATACATACATACATACATACATACTATATATATATATATATATATATATATATATGTATGTATGTATGTATGTATGTATGTATGTATGTATGTATATATAATGTTTGTGCGTGTGTACATATTATGTATGTCTCTGTATGTGGGATTGTGTTTGCAGTTGAGAAGGCCCTAAAAGAACGGCGAAAATTGAATAATTATCCCTTTGTGTAAGGTTCATATGATAGATTTGACTGTAATATTAAATGGATTTAATTTACGTAAGTTGGATTTTGATAAAGAAAGTAAGGCAGTTAACATGAAGTATCAGTATAGGAAGAGTGGGATAGATTTAAATGGGAAGGAGGGCGTTTAGAGAAAATTTAATTATGAAGCAATTGTCTGATAAATTTGAAAGTGAAGGAAGAAGGTTTATGCGTTCTATATCAACCTAGAATACATGCACGATAGAATAGATTGATAGAGATTTAATATTAAAGTGGCTGGGAATGTGTTATTCAAAAGGCAATATGCTGAAAGCAAAGAGCATGTTTAGAAGTGCAGGTGGGAGAATCATTTGTTGGGTATAAAACGGATCTGAGCTTAAGGTGTGTTACGTCTTCTAACACACGAAGAGCCTAAGTCTTACGTCTCGTCCAAGTCTGAAGAAAATAAGAAAAAGGAAACGAAAGGAATGAAAGTGGGGCTTATTCATGAAAGAAGTGATAGACCTACTTTTTTTTACCAGAACGTTCTTGAATCAGGAAAAACAGAAGCAGATGAGGATTTCAAAGCTTGGTTGTAGTAAGAGGAAAATTAGTTCTCCTCGTGAGCTCAGTGGGACTATGACGAAACCTAACAGAAAAGAGAGAGGAGAAGGAGAGAGGAGAGAGAGTAGAGCGAGAGAGAGAGAGATAGAGAGAGAGAGAGAGAGAGAGAGAGAGAGAGAGGTCAGGAAAGATGTAGGTGTAGTTATGGATTAGATAAAGGGGTTGTAGAATGAAGCGTAGATCGGCTGATTTTTACAGATGGTACCGTGTTGATAAAGGGTAGAATGTAAGGGAAAAAATTAACAGATTTTTGCAAGGACTTACAGTTGAAAAGGAACGTGGGCATGATTGTGGTTCTGATGTTATAATTGGAAATCAGAGAAATGGAGCCATAAGAATTAGAATGGATGATGTTTAAAGGATAGAAGCGGTTGATACGTGAAGGTAACAGATCATGATAAAATTGGAAAAGAAGTGAGTTCGAACATTTTCATTTTGATGAGTCCTAAGATAATTTTTTTTTTGAGCAGTCACGTTTCCATTGTGTTATTTTCATCATCATCACCATCGCCATTGTTATTAACATTCTTATGCCTAGTGAGAAAGAAGAACATGCCAACGTTCTTGTTGACAGCGCACATGAATCTCATGATATCTACTTGAGCCATCAGAGGTATGTACGTAGTATGACTCACTGGAGAGGAGGACCGAAAACCAAAATAATTTTTAACTGTAAACTTCTTAAATTAGTGAGTTGCCAATTTCTCGTATTTGATAACTCGTTCCCAGTCTTTATGGATATTCTTCTCCCATAACTAATTGCTGGTTTTTATTTCTCTTTACGACCATTTCCAACGTTAGGGGGGAGGGGGTTTGGGGAAAGGGAAGGGGAGGGTGGGAAGGAGGGCTGTAACAGGTTGCCATAGCTCACCAGATGGTTCGAATATTAATTATGAGTTTTGTTCCTTAATTTGTTTGAAACGAATTCGACTTTTATCAGTTTGGAATCTAATTAACTGATAAGGAGGAAATGCCAGTTCTTATTTGGTGTAAAATCTAATGCTTGTTATGAGTTATAGAATTAAAGATATTTGTTAACATTTTACAGATTAAATTTTAGCAGGTTTGTAAATTTTCACACTTGGACCGCTTATTTTGTTCTGTCCATTTTATAGACTGAAAATGGCAAAAAGAATGTTCTACCACGACTACTACTACTAATGATGCTGCTGCTGCTGCTGCTACTACTACTACTACTACTACTACTACTACTACTACTACTACTACTAATAATAATAATAATAATAATAATAATAATAATAATAATAATAATAATATTAGTAATAATAATAATATCATGTGACATGAATTAGTAAACGTTGATAACGAATGTAAGTAATAAGTTCAATCAAGCTCCTCAGAACTAAGTACCCAGACATCCAGCAAGATCCGCCAAGACCTGGCTTCGACACACTGTAGTGGCTGAAGCGCGAATGACCCAGATTTAGCCGCCAGGCAAAGGAAAAAAAGTAAAAAAATTAGTAAAAGGAAAAAAAAAAACACTTGGCTTACATGGTACGTAGATTGTGAAGGGGGGTCGATATTCATTTTATCTTCTCTGTTTATATTTTTGTCTGGTTTTGTTTTGGCGATGTTACGAGTGCTTGCTCGTTCATTGACAAGTTAGACATTGTTAGAATTAATTCAAAAATAATATTGAATTCATGTGTGGATAAGAATAAGCTCATAAACAGACACACACATATGTGTATGTGTTTGCGTATGCATGTATGTCTATGTAAATGACACAATGAACCGTTTTCCCAGTGATGTTATCCTAAGAGACATCATTTCAATGTTATGTCCATAGACAACCATAGAATCCAATATAAAATGGCGTTATGCGACTTTACACTATCGATCTGTATTGTGACCTTCTTCTCTCCGGCTGAACAAAGCTCTCCTCCCCCTCTCCAGTATGATTGCATCCGATTTCAACCCATCCTCCAGTCCTTGATTTCAAATCATCTTCCACCATTTGATTTCAGACGCCCATATACTAATCGTTGCGCCGCCAGCTCACATCAGTCAATCAATGCCCCCTCCCTCACGCATTTGATTTGAAACCCTCCTCCTCCTCTCCGTCTTTGATTTCCAACTCCTCCCATCCTCAACCAATATTATTTCGACCCTTCTCCCCGGCCCCACCGCCCCTCTCCCGTTTGATTTCAGCGTGATCCTACGACGGAGGGGGTCGGGAGGGGCGCTGACGAAGATTTATGCAAGAAACTATGCACTTGGAACCATCAGAGGGTCAGCGACCCGCATTTGAGCATGCCTTCATTCCAAGCGCTTGCGCCGATCGCTTCCATGTTTCACAGACTGATTTTCATACTTCTCGGAGGAGGAGGAGGAGGAGGAGGAGGAGGAGGTGGAAGAGGAGGAGGAGCCCTAAATACTGTTGCTGTCTGCGTCGCCGTGGCTCCGTCGTCGAAGGGGGGGAGAGGGTGGATGTAGGGAGTGAGGGGTGAGGGTTGATGATGAAGGCGTGATGGGATGTAGGGATGGTACGTTGCTGATGAGGATAGTTAAAGGTTAAGGTTATGGTGATGCATGATTGTTCGGATGATATCATTATGATGGATGCTGTGGACGAAGGCGATGATGAAATGTAGGTATGATGGTGATGACGGATATATGGCTGATGATTACGGTGAAGGTGATATGATGGTATGTAGACAGGTTGAAGCAGAGAAGAAAATGATTGTCGAAGATGGAGATGAAGGGAGCCATGTTTTCGAGAAATGAATATGGGATTGTTAATGATGATGACAATAATGATAAAGACCGTGATGATACCTGGTCATATAAAGAATAAGATTTATGACTGCTGATGCGAAAAAGCGAACTGATGATGAGAAATCAATTCAGGCAGTTAAGGAATGATGAAATTGCCAGGAATAATGATGAAAATGGTGATGATATATTATACTAGAATAGAAGAGTTGACACACGATTGCCAGTCCGTAAACCCGCATAAGGGGGGTGGGGTGGGGTGGAGGGAGAGCGGTCTGAGCAATTACTAGCAAGGACGATCCTTAGAGAAACGTAATATTGCAAATGGGAAAATCCTCGAGAATTGGCTGCATGAATATACAAATTAGTGAAGGTGATTAATATGAAACATCTGTAATAAGGTCATAACTTTATGATTTTAATGACGGTCAATTCAATGAAGATAATATTCTCTTTATAATGAGATTAATGTGATTGATACGAAGCATTTGTAATGAATTTCGACCTTCTGATTTTAATCACTTTTAATTTAATGAAAACATTTTCTTCGACGGTCTGGTTAATAGGATTAACATACAACCTTTGCAATGAAGCTAGAACTTCAATGAATATTCATATGATTAATATGGAACACTTTTAACAAAGTAAAAGGCGTATTATTTCAGTAGAGGATGATTTGAATGAAAACAGTCTCCCTTTTGCAATAAGATGAACGTGATTAGCAATGAGCCATTTACAACAAAGATGCAACATCATGACTTTAACGACGATTAATTTAACGAAAGCAGATTCCTCCTTTGCAATGAATAAAAGGCCGTAAAGACGACGATGGGCAGCGGCGATAAACGCGATAATGATGAGCACGCAGAGCCACGATCGTAAAGAAGAGGGAGACGGGCCGAGATGAAGAACAAGACGCGGTAATGACGGGGTTTAATGTCCAGTATCTGATCGCGTTATAGTTCTGCCGGGGCAGAGCGACCAGGGGTGACGTCACCGTCGTCAGGAAGAACGCATGCCGTTATGAAAGGTGTAATTAATG